>NW_027137831.1:488618-747411 GCF_000149305.1 Rhizopus delemar RA 99-880
TGAGCAGTTTATATTTATCAAAGAAATACTTTTCTATTCTAACAATGACCTTTTCTTATTTGTTCTTTCGGATGCTGCCATATTTGTATCTACTTTTTTCCAAACAACTCAAGCTACAGTTTCTGCTTCTGATAAGGAAGCTACTTCCAAGCTCCACAACGAATATAAAGCTAAACATCATGCTCCTGCATTAAATTAGGATGATAATTTAGCTGTCAATGCTTAAATCTAGTCTGATGGATGCCCTCAAAACCAACAGACAAAGGGTCAAAATTTCGGACACAGTTTCGAATCTTGGGAAAGGACAACCAACAGCTGGTATACTGGAAACAAATGCTATAACTATAGTTTGCCTCATTATAACACAAGATACAAGGAGCTTACTGCTATGGTTTGGAAATCTTCTGTTGAGATAGGTTATGGTGCTGCTGTTCGTGAATATAATAATTATTACCCAGTCTATTGCACTTATGATTACTTTCCAGAAGGAACCGGTGATGATGAAGCATCTGCAGAAAATGTTCTTAAGTAAAGTTTTACTGATTATTGTATTTTATTTTAAAAGATTTTTTTTTAACTTTTTCTCTTTTTTTATTATGGTTTTGTGAAATAGTAAATGGTTGTTATTTAGCTTTCATTGCGAGTATTTTATTTTCCCAATAATCACCTTAAATCAACGAGCTTTCCATATGATCCAATGTCTCTGCAAAATATTTGATATAAACACATTTTTTATAATTCATTTACAAAGATGTTTTTTAATGGAGCCTGATAAATTACAATTATTTATGATAGTAATTTATAAATGTTTATTACGTTTATTTATTTTAAAAACTTAGTTATATCTTTGCCCTAAATTCTGGGGAGGACCTCGTGGGGGAGGCTGCAGAGGAGCGCGAGGTGGTCCTCTAGGTGGGCCTTGCGGAGGGCCTTGTGGAGGACCCTGGGGAGGACCTTGTGGAGGGCCTTGAGGAGGGGCTTGGGAAAATGCCTGAGGAGGACCCTGAGAGTACGTCTGGGGAGGGCCTTGAGAAAATGCCTGAGGAGGACCTTGGGGAGGGCCCTGAGCAAAGTTCCTAGCAGCCATAGGGGGTGGAGGAATGGCATTTTGTGGTGGAGGAGGAAGCTGGGAAGTCATTTGCTGCTGTTGTTGTTGAGGTGGTGCAGCGAAGGAAGTTGCCGAAGGTTGAGAGGGAAAAGGTGAAGTAACTCTCTTGGCAGGGACGCTTGCCATGTTGGGGCTTTTCACTTTTTTGGAGGCAGCTAGTGCCATAGGTGGGTCATTCCAAGCACCCTGAGGCTTCTTAGGTGGGGCACTGGCTTGCTGGGAATGGAAGCGAGGGGAAGGTGCAACACCAGTGATAGGAGGTGGAGCAGGAATTGTAGGACGTGTGGTGCTTTGTGCAGCGGTATTGCCATACTGGTTAGCGCTATAGGGGCTAGTTGTTGTCGCAGAATAATTATTATAGTCAGTAGGCTGATATGGCTGATAGGGTTGATATGAGGAAGTTTGTGTTTGAGAACCTTGGGTGTATGCGTTACCAGCTGGTTGATATTGATGAGTAGCAGCAGTCTCTGAAGGGACATAGGTGTTAGCAGCAGGCTGGTACTGTTGACTGTACGATGTCGGTTGGGCTTGATTAAACGTACTAGTAGGTTGAGCAGGCAGGCTCTTTGAAGCAAAAGTGGTAGGCTGGTAAGACTGGTAAGATGAATATTGTTGAGCCTGTGTAGCTTGTACTTGAGGGAAAGCGCTTGTAACTGGCTGTGCTGTTTGAGCTTGAGGAATAGCGGCGGCGGTAGCAGCAGCAGATTCGCCAACAATTGGCTTGTTTTCAAAGGGAGCAACAGGTTGGGCATGTAAACCAGCAATAGACGTAGGGCAAGCATGGTACACACGGTCACGGATAATGCTAAGTTTATCAAAAGTGGCCTTACGGTAGACAACAGGTGTCAAACTCAAGTAAGTCAAAGCTGTAGTCAACTTGCCTTGATTGGCCAAAAGTTCTGCATATTCACAGTACTTATCGTAAAGAGGAGAAAGAGGATACTCGTAGGACATCTTTGTTTCAGATGTTTCCAAAAGAGCAGTGTCCTCATAAGAAATTACTTTACGGAAGATTGTTACCTTTTCAATCAATTGTTGAAGGCTAAATGAATATGCATAATCGCTCTTATCTTTTTCGGCCATTTCCTCTTGTTCTGTGATCCAGATACGAGCTACTTTTTCCAAGTTGCCAGCGGCAAGATAGCAGAGTGTAGCACGACGTCTGAGTTCCTTTGCATTCTCAGAGCTGCTATCATTCAATGCTTCTTCAAGACGAGCACCTAATGCTTCACAGTGATGTCTAAAGTCTTCTGCCTTTGCAAATGTACACAAAATGGCAACAGCGGATGTCCACTCTTCCAAAGACACAGCGGCAACAATAGAATTCAAGTCCTCATCAATAATGCTTTCTAATAAACGAAGGTATGAAGTGTTCTTTGATTGATGCTTGAAATAAGCTTGTTGAGTACGGAGTAAAAGATCTCCGCCACCACATATAGCAAACATTAAAGCATCAGAAAACTTCTCTGTCGACAAGCAAAGGTTGACTGCAGATTCAAAATCACCCAGTACAACAGCACGCGTAATTAAGCGATCAATATCGGAGCTTCCTTCAGAATAAAGTTGAAGTGGTTCAAGTTGAATAGTGGATTGGATAGCTTCGGCAAGTTCTGCTTCTGGTGCAGTAGCTTCTTTCTTTTCGACTTGTGCTGCAAAGAAATCTTCATTGGCATTTTCTGATTGGAACAATCCAGAAACTGAATCAGATTGTGCTTCTTCTGATTTTTCATCTGGTCTCTCTGTTTCTTCAGTGGATGATGGCTCCTGCTCAGTTACTTGTTCAGGCTGCTCAGAACTTTCGTCTTTTTCTTCTTTGGGTTCCAATCCTTTCTTTTCTGCTGTTATCTTAGCTACTGCTTCAATAATTTCTGATTTTTGGAATCCAAGGTAATTCATCAATTGCTCTCTAGCATCAGGGGCCAACAAAGATTTGATGATTTCCCAACTCTCTTTCTCATCTTTGTCTTGTTCAGAAAGTTGACGACGAGATTCGACTAATTGATCAATATCTTGTTGCTGCAAAGCAATCTCAAGCTCTTCCGAACGGCTGACAACTACTTTATCAGTTACGATAGATGTAACTGTAACGGCACGAGGGATTGACTGGGAAATTGGGGCTTGACCTGGAGGTAAGCTAGCAGCGACTTGAGCAGCTGCTTGCCCAGCTTTATTGTTGAATGATACAAGCTTTCCACCAAAGCTGAATGTGGCGCCAACAGGACGACGAAGCCATTTGGGAGGATGTTTTAATGTAAAGCCAGCAGTAGTAGAAGTTGGGGCAGATGCCTTCAAGGCGGCTGTAAAGGGATCATCGTTTGATGTATCAACAGCATTTGATGTTTCATTTTGTGATTCTGAGTTTTGAAGAGAATATACACTAATCTATTTTGAGTGGTTAAAGACAACCCACACACAAACACCCTTTACTGTCTATACCTTTCCATCAAAAGAAGCTGAAGCTAAGAGATCAGGATTGCGGGGACACCATTCAGCTTGGAAAGTCCAGTTATTGTTTTGGGCCACTTCACCAAGTAATTCACCAGAATTAGGGTTCCAAATAAGAGTCTTGCAATCTTTACCACAAGATATTAACAAATCTGAATCCTGTCTGCACCAAGAAACATCCAAAACACCCTTTGAATGTCCTGCAAGAATTTTCTCAGGTGAATGGGCGTGTCGAAGATCCCAGAGGGTAACAACTGGATTTGAATCATCCTCGGACGCTGTAACCAATTGTGTAGCCTATTGTATACATTGTTTTTTTTAGATAAAATATGCTTATATACAAATCCTTTTATTATTACCACATCAGGATGCCAAGCTACTGAAGAAATAGTCTTACGACCAGAGATAACACCAGTATTAGGAGCAGAAAGAGTCATAACTTCTTTACGGTTACGAAGATCCCAAACGACGGTATGACCATTAGAAGAAGATGTTGCCAAAATGTGTTGCACTTGGCCGTTCCATCCAACGCTTGTGATATCATCTAACTTCGAAGATTTTGGACCAGGATTATAAGGTGTATCGGGCTTAGTAAGATCCCAAATGTAAACTTCGTTGTTACTTCCTGCTGAAGCCAATAAATTGCTTTGAAATTTGTTAAAATCGAGTCCACGAATTTGACCAGCGTGAGTTGAGTTGTCAAAAAGTTTAGCTTCTTCCTCACTATCAAAAAGTATAAATAAAAAGTAAAGGAAACTACTAATTTCTTCACCTCTTTCCGTCGAGAATTTTTCTAGGATCCCAAAGCGTTAAATGACCATTTTCTAAACCACCAACAATGACGCCTTGAGGATTACTGGCTGAAGCATTACCCCAAACTAATTTATTGAATCTATACGAATTGAACTAAGAAACGAAATTCTTTTTGTTCATCTAAAATAAACCTACCTTGCAGAGCTCGCGATTTTACCAACTGAAGTGACTCCTTGCGATGAGTTTTTAAAGTCGAGTTTAAACAATTCCAACTCGGATGTGTTTGAAAACGAGTCATCTAAAGCACCAGCAGCAGTACCTGCTGCAAGAAGAGGGGCTTGTTGTCCCGGACTCCAGGAAAAAGTGGCAGTATTGTTAATTTCGCTCAATCTTTTTGCCATTATTCAAGAGAAAAAGAATCTAAAAGAAAAAATTAAACCGTGTTTCTTGGTGATTACAGTAGAATGTTTTTCCTTTACCAGATGAAGCAATAACGGTAAAAGAAACAGTTATTTTAAGTCGATACGTGTTTCCTTAAATGAGGCCAAGTCGGAGTATAAAGTATGGCTGAGTATCCTCGCAAATCACATCTCGCAACATACAAGAAATGATTTAACCTGCGCTAGCAAATATGCTTTCTTTGATGAATCAGTCAACAGAGGAGCTAACTTTATGAACAATACCTGACACTTGTTAAATACATGATTATATGTTTGGAATTCTCTTAAATAACATTACAACTTTCATAAGCTACTTGGGAATATTAAACATAAACTTGTCCTAAAACGAGAGCAAGAGAAGGATCTTTTCTAGTTGGGTGAAAAAATAACTAGAAGACAAGAAAAACCATCATTCAATTATTCTCCAAACACTCATTCATCATCTGCATCTTCTTACTTTTTCTTTTTGACTCCATATGTTCAACAAATACACCAGCTAGGCATGATCAAATCTCACTTAAATATCTCGTCCAAAACATGTAAATCTCTACGCTTTTAAGTGAAACATTCAATTAAGCGTATTCAGATGATTTGTAGATTAAGTATGCTAGAATATAACTGGTTAAGCCTGCTTTTGATACAGAAAGCTTCATCGGTTCTTTATTAGTATTTAAATAAATATTTATCTCCATCTTGATAATAATTATTCAATATAAAAGACAAGTAGCAATGGCATTTGCTACATCAACAGTATGAATAAAATCTAATAGAGCTTAAGTTCTCTCATCGCATCATCCAATACCAACAATAAAAAACTGTGCGATAAGTATTTGATCTCTGAAATGAAATGGACTTATGATGCATATTCTTATGGGATTCTTTGTTGCAATAACTTATAAGCTATATTTTGTGACGATAAAAGCAAGATAAAGATTTATAAAAGGGATTTCAATGAATCACAATGTCCTGTTTATTATAATGTTATGTTTTTCTTTTGTTTTTTTTTCTCTTGAATATACTAATTGATCAATGTCATTATCATCTAAATTTGAACCTGCTGTAATCAAAATATGTGTTTTACAGTAAGGCTTCAACATTGCATTGTTTATTTACCATTGCTTATCTTTACCATTAGGTAATAAACTAGATGGATAGGGTACTTTTTATCATGAAAGCTTTTAGAAAATACTATACTCTTGATACTGCTTATGTTTTTTATTTTTTGAACACCAAACATTGAGTTTATCTAGAAAGATATATCTCAAAGCTTCAAAAATAAAGCATATATAGAAAAAGACAAAGAAACAGTATAACTGAGTTACTGTTTATCAGTAACAGCGGATGTCATTTAAGAAAAGTTCTAGTTTATTGTCAGATGTAGCTGACGAAGGTTTAGTAGTAGTGTTTTAGTATAATGGCAACATTAAGGGCTTCTTGCACACTGTTGCTTTCGTATAAAGTGTCTATTAACAGTGTAAATGAAACTGAATGTAAACATAAATGTTTATAGTTCATATTCTATAAATTTTGTTCAAACACAATACAAATGCCCGATCCTATTCACTTCTTTATTTTTCCTCATAACTTCATTGAACTGCCCAAATCTACTTTATGATCAAATCTAGCCAATATGGGCTACTATTTACCTCAATCACCAATGGTATTTTTATATAAAATTCATCTCTTAATAAAATCCAACTTATGTATTTTATTTATAAAAAATTACGCTACTCTTTAGATTTAAGCCTTCTACAAGAATGAACAATTCATTTTAGCTTATGTTCTCGCTGTCCCCTTTTATATTTACCTTTTGGAATCTGAATCTAGGAGGAGGAAGACGGTTGCGACGGTCAACAGCAGAACGAACACGGACAACACGAGCGTGAATAGCACAAGAGATACAGTAGTGAAGCTTAACGTATAACTTAGGAATAGCGTATTCTTCGTAGATAGAGGCTTCTTGAAGATCGCGGACAGCAGCAGTTTCTACCATGTTACGGATAGTGAAACGCTTGATGGCCTTATCCTATTTACATTATTGAAAAAAATAGTTGAGCATCTCGAATCTTGCACCAATTATCCTATTTTCTACCTTGGGAACGCAACGGTAACAGTTGATACAGCGAACGAACTTGGTGTGTCCACGTCCGTGCTTGTTACGTCCATTGTTTCTTCTCTTACAAGTCTACAATTATTTTGTAATGTCAAAGAAAAAAGAAAAATTAATAAACTGTTAAAACGATCAAGATGATTCTGTAATGATCTCAATTCATCATGTTTAGATGTATTGGTCTTCATGCTTTACCATGATGGATGGATAGTGTTTTCTGAAAGGAGGATTTTATGATTTACCCATTCTTTGCTTTCTTTTGTGTTAATTCATTCCCTTGCTAACTAAACTTTTTGTCCGGTCTGGGATTGAAATTCATGATTTAAGAAAATTCAAGGGTCATTACCATGCAGAAAAAAGTTTGTCCATTTACAAGCTTGATAATATGTGTTAAAAACCACTTGTAGTTTGTTAATATACTGTATTCTTCCATAAATATATCATTTATATCAGACATTGATGAAAACTTGATTGACTTGCTTCAAGCATACAGAAAATCTTAGGGTAAACAGTAGTTTTGAAAAGATCGCAGCTTTAGCCAATAGTCTTAGTACTACATATAAATAACAAAGAAAAGCATTATAAAGATAGTAATAATCATGAGCAACACCATTGTATATGTACTCATTGTTACATGAGCTATTACTGATTGCGTGAGCATACATCGTAGTTTTTTTTTTTCGTTTATATCCTAATACCAACAGCATACTTACGCAAAAGATAAGTATAGTACAACTCATTAAAAAGTCCTGCCATCTCTTTTTCAGTAAGAAATGATGGTTAAATTGCTCAAAGCAAATGTATAATCCATGTCATTATTCATGAAAGGATATATTATTTTCTTAAAATGTATTGCATTTTTTTTAATACTTAACATATACATCGTTTAAATCAATAGCCATTTCTTATTAGCTTGTAGTTTTGGTCTTTACAACCTCCTCACTAACTCTTCTTGTACCACCTAAGCTTGAGCGTATCACACGCCATTTGATCGTTTTTTTTTTTTAATGAATGAAAAAGAATAAAATAACACAAAATTTTTAGCTTGTTGTTTAATTCTGCTAATATCTACAACATTTATTTCAAAGTGACAAATGACACCGTTAAACTTCATACTTATAAATTTATAAAGCCTTATTACCATTTTACAATAGAAGAACTGTATGTAAAGTAATATACATTATACTTAATAAAAGCATGTCAATAAACGACAACAAATCTTCAAAGCACTCTAACAAAATACCAAAGGATGACAACATGACTACAAGGCGTGTTTTGAAAGGCAGTCACGAGACGCGACTAGAACGCGATTACAAAAAGCGACTACAAAACGTTATTACAAAAACAAAAGTGAACAACATTTTACTCATAATTCGCGCACTTTTTTAAGAAAAAGCAAGAAAGGAATCATATTATCTATAAAAATATACTTGCAGTGTTTTTTCTGCTGCTGTGTATATGATTATACATCTTGACCTGACAACATTAATTAATATAACAAAAAAAACGCGTTTTTTATATAATAACGAAACCAAAATTATTATGAAACAAATAAATAAATATTTTTTATAACAAAAATGTAAACATTTTTCGGAAAAGAAGAAAAAGAGGGAAGGCGGAGTTAAATGAGAGATGTGGAGGAAGACAATGGGCAAAAAAGGAGAGACAGGAAGGAAAGGAAGGGGCCTTAGAGGTAACAGCCGTGAAGCTGATACCTCTTGGAAGGAGGTGGGCTGCTTGTTGCCCAGTTGTCTCCGCTCCACATCTTGGAGGGACGAGGAACCAAGGCAACACGACGTTTTCTCTCCTGCTCCTTCACCAAGGCCTTGACTGCCTTGATTCCAATTTCCTTGGCAGTATTCTTCGTCCTAACAAACGCTTTATAGTTAGTTACATACAATCAAAATAAATAATACTTACTTCTTGATCATCATTTTTCTGAACAGGAGCGTCCTGTCGGAACGACTCCTGCTCATTTCCACCCCTCCTTCAGCGCGTTTAGCGCGAAGGACTTCAAGCTTCGCTTGGCATATGCCATGTACTCTTGTTACTTCGCGGATTATTTCTTTAGGATTCATTTTGTATATACAAAAAAAAAAGAAAAAAAGAAAAGGGGAGGGAATGGGCTATTTAAATGTTTTAGTCTTTTTTTTTTCTTGTTTCTTTTTCACATGAACGTTCCTTTTTCTATTTTTCTCAGCTATCACTATTTTGAAGAGATAAAAGAAATAGAGTTTGTTAATTACTTTTGGATAAAAGAAGGAACTCGGGTGGGACAAAAAGTGCTTCAGACAATTTTTTTTTACTCTTTAATTATAATTTTAGAGAAAAGATAGGATGAGGAAGCATACCAACATGAGAATAAATAAAGCACTAATACCCACTTTCTTACTTTTAATACTTGATTACTTCCTTCCGTCATACTTGCAACGCTTTTATTTCTTTCACTTTCAAAAGGTTTTATTGTCAATCACCTGTGCATCAAAGATTTCTTTCCCAGTCTGTATCACATGCAAAAAAATATTTGAACGATGATCTCATAGTTATTATGATCCAGAGCGTCTTTCCTTTCTTCAAGCATAGCTTTTAGCTTGTTCTGCGAGCTATACCATAAGTTGTGCTCATTCACAGCCAAAGCATTAGTCAGAAATAAGTTGTTTATTTAAGAAAGGGACGGTCTGAGTCTTAAACATGGTTTATTGTGTTCTAACAAAATCATGCAAAACAAAGGCGCCTGTTTTGTACAACATGATTTGGGTCCCTTTCTTTTTTACGTACATGAAACCAAGGGACCCTTTTTTTCTTTACAATAGCGATGGCTGAAATAAAAAACTTTAGGTAAACAAAAACACAAAAATAAAAAATTTTCAGGTAAACAAAAGCACAAAAATAATTTTTTTACGGTAACTGCATGTTTTTAAAGAGGAAAAAAAAAAGGACCAATCTGGTGCAAACTGGCAAAAAGCAATTAGTACGGGAACACTGTAAAGTAAGCAAAAGCATACAATGGATTTGCTCTCAGGATTCTTTTTATTTCAATGGAACGTTACGACAATATTATCAATAATTTTTATAGAATGGAATACAAGACAAGAAGAAAAATGCGTGTGCTGAAAGAGGGAGAGAAAAAAAGGAATCTCCTTGGTGGCAAAATGCTGCTGAAGCAAGTGTTGTAAAAGAAGTAAAGTAGTTTAGTTAATTACTTTATTTACTTTATTTTTCTAAAAAATGTTTTTTAGCACTATGAAAAAGATCGGCGAGTTGCGCGGCAAGGTATACACAACAAAGTCCCGCACGCGTAAGATGAAGACCTTTGACAGACTGCCTTTCAAGCCTTGTGCCCCTACCAACTAAAGTGTGTCACAGGTGCTTTGATCTCTCATTCATTTAAAAACCATTAGGAACCTTTGATCTTCCATCATCCTTATTCATTCCCACTGCTCTTTTCCTTTTCTTTATCATTCTGTAAAACTGCTTTTGTAATTTTATAATAAAAGTAATAATTTACTTCATTATCTTAAATTGTGACATGTAAAGACAAAGGCACCTATACAGAAAAAAGAAATTACTGTTTCTAGTGTCTTTGACTTTTGATATGCCATGTACTTTTAGTATCATTCATTCTTCTTTCCTAAACGCCCTTAACCTCAATCAATAGATGCCGCTCGTCCTAACATCACTATGCTTACAAAAGGAACATGACCTATGCTATTTGTCTCCTTAATGACAAAGCATAATATGAAACATTCATCCCTATTGTCATGCTAAGCTTTTTTATTATTATTAGTATTATTATTATTATTATTATTAGTATTATTATTATTGATTACAGTGTATGAAGATGTAAGCTGTCTACTATTGCCGCTTTAGTTAATTGAGATCATCATTTTATATAGTAGCTTATATCGGTTACATAGAAAAGATTAAAGAGTCGTATAGTATAGTATCGCTAATGCTTCTCGATCAATGGTATCTATATTGTTTGTAGCCATGATATCTATGTCGTTCAGTACGTGAGTAAATGTAAAAGAAAACGGTGTATTGGGCTTATTATAGTTGAACAATGAACCCTTTGTCTTACATAAGCTCCCTTGGTCTTTTTTACGTAATCAAATAGCCTTCTGTCATTATTAAACATTATGTTTATTTTATGCTTTGACCTTCCTTGATAATAAATTTGTGTTTCATTAGCTGCATAGTTATTGCTACCTATCGCTTCAACTTCGTCCCATATTCTAATCTCTCCTTCACTTAATCATTATTGTGGTCATCCTATTACACTTAAGTTTATTTTTATTTTGTTTATTGTAAATTGATCCACAACTTTTGGGAGTCGTAGGATCACCCTTTTTATAAACTAACGTTGCTAGAGTGACCTATTGGTTGACAGGTGTACATGAACAGATTCAATAAAATTGAAATAGGAAAAGCAGGAAAGATGCAAATTAACCTTGAATAGGAGTCAGTAACCTTTACCGGATATAATCAGTACCAAATGCTTTTTGGGTAGAAGGCGCTTCAGAGATTTTTGAATATCTTCTAACTTAACTGGGCGCGTATCATTTTAAAATGGAGTAGAGGCATTGGGTCCTGACTATTACTTTGTAGTACATATCCTGAGTAGGTATAATGATATTGAATACCCATTACATTAGCAACACATTGATGGCCTTCTAAAATAGAAAAAGAGGGATATAACATTCTTTTTTAAGTCCTTTACAAACTTTCATGATGGCTTTCGTATACTAGCCTTGTTCCATTTGTTCGCAGGATTGAGACCATGTTTCTTTCTGTCGACATAAAACTAGCCTCTTATTCGAGTTCTGGCTTCCTGGTGCAGGAGCTAATGCTTGAAACAGCTTGACTCGTATGTTTTTCTTCATTTTCAATGGTGATATCCCTTGATATTAAACACACGCTTCATTTTAGCAATCTAAAAATACTCAAGTCGAATATACTGGTAAGATATACTTTATTTACGAACTTGGTTCAATAAGGTATAGATAACTTGGTAAATTTCTGCACCAAGTTCTCAATGTAAGTAACTGCAGAATGTCTGCTGAGGAAAGAAAGTGGAGAGTGTAGAAGGGTATTTATAGTAAGAATTGTAACCATCCGTTTGTACTTGCTTAGTATTTGGGATCCTGTACTTTCCTTGACATCGTGGCAATCTCTTCAGCAGAAAGTGATCGCGATTGGGATTATTGTTAACTTAAAAAGAAGGGAGTCATGAACTTGTAATTAAAGTCAAGCAAAGGTCACCTCTGATCGATAGTTAAGGTGAGCCGAGTTATTCAGCACGAAAAAAGTATATAATAATACCACTTTCTTAGTAGGTAGCGAAGTTTAAACTCCTATGCGTTAGTCTCTTGTCCCAGATAACCAAATTGTAATACTGTATCCAATCTTGTAAGATATGATTATGATGGATTAAAAAAAAAGTGTTCTCGGTATAGGACCCCATTCTCGTGTTGAATTCGCCACTGACTACAGTCGAGATAGTATTAGGGAGCTCCAAATTTAAATGTACCAAGGATTTAGAAATTTCTGCATGTGATAAAGAAGATGGCAAATAAATACAATGAACAACTATTGATATAATAGGAAAAAGAATATACTTATTTGGTATTGGATGGTCATGTAGAAGTACTGGTTTGTTATAAGAATTTGCTATTATGTTTTTTTAGCGACGCCAATGTAGCTAACATACTATTAATGTGATGAAGCTCTTCAGATAAGTCAAAAATTCCAGATTATATTAAGAGTTTTGGATAGCTAATATGGTTCATGAAAGGAAAAGTTATAAGGAAACCTTCACCAAGCTCGAAGAATTATGTAGCACTTATTTACAGCGTAAAATTCGGTTTATGATAGAGCACGCAGTGCCAGCATACTCATAGTGCACAGGCTGTAGCACTTTCTGCGCGTCACATGTCTTTCTAAAGGCCTTTATAGAAAATTTATTCTAATATATATCAGTGCATAGCTTATAATTTGTCTCTCAGGATTGTTAGAACGACTTTAGAACAATCAAAGAAACAAAGGTGGCGTTTCATCACTAAACGTAAAAAACCCGGCAAAAAATTTTTCAGTTCCGATACCGATTCTTTCTTGCCAAACTGTCGTCAAAAGGCATCAAAATTCCTATACAAGGCACTAGCATTTAACTTGCAGCCCTTGTTTGATGTTTCTTCACACATCACTCTATGATACTCAGGCCTTCCATATTCTCTGGTAACATGAAAGGTCTCCATCCACTAATCTTTGTGTTTAGTGTTCTAGGTTCCTGCCTTCGTTCACCTGCCGCCAGCGATCTAATAAAATCTCTATAGACTATTCAACTATTCCATTCAAAGATATATTCAAAGAAGATTTACAAGAAAAATTCAATTTTTGAAACTTCCTTCAAACGCAAAAAGCATATCATTTCTTTGAGCAAAGTTTCTTTTTCCAATGGTATACAATTCAAAAACAGGCAGCATTATGGCTTACCAACAACTCTGCAAAAAGTTAAAGATACTGTTCTCAATGAGCATCTTATCTTCAAGTCGGTTTTTATGTTTTTGTTATTATCTGAACCCAACGAGCTTAATTTGTCAAGGAAGACTATTGAATAAATGAGCAATGATGATATCAATATAACAGCAATGAATAATCGTTTACTAAAGACAATCTTCAGTTTTACCACAAATTTACAAAGCACATATACAAGTAACAGCAACAGGAAGCTTTTATCAGTAGTCCTATACACATCACTCCCAGAAACGTATAGTACAGGTTTCCTTTATAAAAGGTACCTACTCAATCCAACTTGCACAGAATGTTGCCAACGCTTATAGAAGATGAACATGATCAGTCATATAAATGACCAGAAATAGAAGAGGATATGTTTTTTATCTGTACTTAAAGCAAGACTTATGGAAAGCACCTTTCAAGAAATACTTTTTCAAATCCTAAAAGTATTAATTGCAATACAATATGTCCAGATGTATCCACACTTGGACTTTCCAAATATCCATCTTACATTACCACGACATATTTACAATACATGAGTTTTTTTGTCACAGCCATCCGATTCATAGAGAGAGCCCAATGTCAGTCATTCTTTAAAAGGACACCTGTATTGGATGAGCTTGTCATCAGTCAAATTCATAAACTATCGAAACCGCCTGCCTACAATCCTTTATGCTGATGTACGTTGTGTTTTTGTAACAAATCACTCGTGCCTCTTTGAGGAGTTTCAAAAACCAAAATTTTCGTAAATTTAATTTCAGCCCAAGAAAATACGACTATAACCGTGAGAATAAAAATAGAACACAGATAACTGTATACTTTGCTTTGTGGAGTGAAACTTTGTTTTAAACGCAATCTATATTATATCTGGTTAGTTGCATATTTATTATAAATTTATCTTTTTCAACTTAATCATCTATTTCATCATTCTCTGCATCTAATCTTTCTCCTCCTTTTTTTTCCTTTTCTTTTCGAGTAGAACCAATAACACTCTTTTATCATTCACACTTTTATCCTCTTTTATCATTGAAGAAGAACCACTGAAGCTCAAAGATGTTATCAATTTAGTGTCAATGGATGAATAGGACACTTTTTCCTAATGTGGCATGTTGTACTGTAACGTCACAATCAAGGAAGATCAATATAAATGTGGCCAATGAAAGCGATAAATGATTACATTCTTGAATAAAAGTAATCAATTATTAATAAATAATGGTTGGATAATAACAAACAAAAGAAAACTCAAATGTGATAGGATGTCCGCAATAATGATTAAGCGGAGGGGAGATTAGAATGTGGGGCGAAGTTGAAGTAGCAATAATTACTCAATTTTACAAAAAAAGTATACAAATAAAACAGAATCCTTATCTTTTCACTGTCCACCTCCCCCCCCCCCCTTACTCATGCTTGTGCTTGTGTAGAGAACTTTTTTATGTGAAATGATTGCTGCTTGTGTTTCGTTTTAGATATATTGATAAGTACTTGTACGAAACACAAAGATCATCTTTTTGATCTTTTCTTTTGATAATGAATAACACAATGCTTGCTTTCTTCATTTATCCCCTTGACATAAAAACTATCTCTTCTCTCCCACTATTTTAATAAAAAATAGACTGTATTGGAAATGCACGTGTAAAAGTAACACAAAGAACAATGAGCCAGTGTTGAGCCAATCCGTTACTGATCGTGTAACCGAAAACCAAGTGATTTCTAGTCCATTTTTTAAAACTCCCTTTGTTCTAGCTCTACTTTTTTACCTTTATTAAATTTACATGAATCCCCAAAACGTCTTAGGGTATGTATCTTGTGGTGTGTGTGTCAGTAGATCACACAAAAATGGTTGATATGTTCACCATAACGATAGAATGATGAGATATGTTGATAACATTGGCTTTGAAAACCAAATGAGATAATAAAATAGTGGCTGTGTATGGAAAATGAGTAAATAGGCTACGTTTATAAAGTGATTGACTATAGCCACTGTTCATTTTTTATATTGTACACAATAAATACCCTATTTTTGATTTGCATAACTCATTTCATTAACGTCTATTCGTCCTACTAAACTTTAATTGATTAGGCTTACTCCTTAAATAGTATCAATAATATGCCTCATTGCATATTATGTAGTTAATTGTATATAAAATAAACCACAGAACAAGCACACTATACTTAACAACAGTAGCAATACATGTATTTGTTTAAGCAAAGGCAAAAGGTTCACTGTTCAACTATAATAGGCCCAATACACCGTTTTCTTTTACATCTACTCATGTACTGAACGACATAGATATCATGGCTACAAACAGTTTAGATACCATTGATCGAGAAGCATTAGTGATACTATACTATACGACTCTTTAATCTTTTCTATATAACCGATATAAGCTACTATATAAAATGATGATCTCAATTAACTAAAGCGGCAATAGTAGACAGCTTACATCTTCATACACTGTAATCAATAATAATAATACTAATAATAATAATAATAATAATACTAATAATAATAAAAAAGCTTAGCATGACAATAGGGATGAATGTTTCATATTATGCTTTGTCATTAAGGAGACAAATAGCATAGGTCATGTTCCTTTTGTAAGCATAGTGATGTTAGGACGAGCGGCATCTATTGATTGAGGTTAAGGGCGTTTAGGAAAGAAGAATGAATGATACTAAAAGTACATGGCATATCAAAAGTCAAAGACACTAGAAACAGTAATTTCTTTTTTCTGTATAGGCGCCTTTGTCATTAGCCTACAAAGTGATTCTTTGTCTTTACATGTCACACATAAAGTAATAAAGCAAATGGCATATTTGAGGAACGAAGACAGAGAATGAGGGTTGGCCGTACCTTTCTTTTTATTGATCTCATTGTTTATGTCCGAGTGCTGTTTGGTTTTTAAATAGTTGGTGGCCAGGGCGAGATCACTGATAGAATGATTACCTATGCCAGGGACGAGTAAGCAACACATCTATCATCTTTGTTTCGCCAATAGTGCCATTTATTTTGCCTACCAATTTTTTACACATGTCTTGTATTAATTCATGTAGTTGCAGAACGATATTCGTCTTATTTTTAATCTCAGACTGTTTTTCATAAACATAATTCAAGGGAGAAATTAATCTTGTTAATTTGAACAAATAAGTCTTTGAGTCAAAATCATAATATTCCCTTTCCCTATTTAATTTCCCCCCGTTCTCTCTCCACCGTCTCTCTGTTTATTTAAAATAGAATTTATTTCCTCTATTCCACAAGTCACACAAATATATTTATACGGAACATCTCCGAAGTTATTTACAAAGGAGAGAAGAGAGAAATAAAGAAAAAAGGGGGAGAAAGGGACAGGTCTTGTGAACAAAAAAAAAAAAAGCTATAAATCAAGTTTATTAGTAACTTAAAGTTCATTTTATGAAACATTTTATGCTACTTTCCACATAAAATAACTAGCACAGGTGACAAACGTAGCGAGGTTGGCGCATACATTCAGTGTAACGAATGATATTTGTTTCTATGTTTCATGTTTTATTCTTGACTTCTTTTCTCCCCCTTAGTGATATCACTAGTTGATTTGAACCAATCAGAAAAGAGAATTTTATGTTTCAAATGCCGATCCTTTCTCTACACTTTTGCCCCTTCTCCTCTTTTTGAGTCATTTGTAAAGAAAAAGCAAAAAAAGAAAAAAAAAAAAACATTGAGACAATATACCCTTTTCTAATACAACCACTTTATTATTCAATACCCACAAAAGAAAGAGTAAGTTGAAAGAGTAAAGAGAGAATAGAAACTAAATTACAATAGTAAATTATGACGAGTCAGCAAGATTTATTATATTCAAAATTATATGCCCTGGAAATACCAAAAGAAGATATAAAAGAAGAAGAAGAAGACAAGAGGTTAAATAAATATATCAATGCTATTACAGAATGGATAGAAGTTGGACACTTGACAGCGTTTGAGATTGAACAACATATCAAACAAGATGATTTGGATATTCAAACGATTGAACCTTTAGAGAATAAAATGAAAGAAATGGAAAGGACGATTGAGAATTGCATTGAATTAAAAGAAGAAGTTAAAATGATGGAATACAAATTAAAATTAACTAAAATTCAATCTGAATGGTCTGGTCTACAACACTTTATCCGATCACTCAAATCAATTGTGGAGGAAGTGAATGAGAAGAGAAAAGTGAGAGGATGGATGGAATCGATATTGATTAATGTTGATAGTCTGTCTTTGATGATATTTCAATTTCAAGAGAAAAGACATCAAAATGTTCCATTTGAAAACTTGTTGGTTGAGATTGATAATCAAGTAGGTCCATTATTTAATGATGTAGAACGTGTCTATCAACGTATGACGAATGATACGATTGAAGACGATGAATTGCTACGTAAACATATGCTTGTACAAGAAAAATGGGAATCACTTCGAATTGAAATTGATGAACTAAAAATGGAATTAAAAGAAGACCGTTGGTTAGCTGTATTTAAACAAGTAGCAGATCAAGTGGAAGGTATGATGGATGGATTAGATAAGACAGTATCACAATATGTTCATCAAATGAGAAGGAATACTCCACAATCCACTTGCTCAACCTCATCTACTGATTCCTCTTCATCCATCACTCTATCTTCAAAACTAAAATCGATCGAAAAGAATTTTGATGCTAAATTCAAATATTATACGCCTTCTATTGACAAGATGTTGACCATGTTGGGTAATGGTATTGCTGCCAGAGTATCCAAGGATACCATCACACTCAAAAGACATCAAGCCATGATTCAACGTTGGGATCAGCTCAAGTTAACGATGGATCATTTAAGAAAGCGAGAGATGCTGTATGATCGTCCGATGAGTCCCGCTCGTTCTTCTTCAAGATTGAGTGAATCAAGTTCATTTAAAAGTCCAGAACCTGATTTCTTTAGGGCTCGAAGTCCACTCTTTACGCCCATCGAAAGAAGTACGACACCGAATAATACCAGATGGCGTTCATCCCCTATCGAAAGAAGTACGACACCGAATCATCTTCGCTGGCGTTCATCACCCGTTGAAAAGCACCTGTCTGATACTTCTTCTGTTGATTCATTTATCAAACAACGGAATGAAGAATACGAAGAGAGAAAGATACAGAAAAGGACAAGCGCCAATCAACTGAGATCATCTCCAGTCATGATACGTCGAGCAGTGACACCTAGTTTAATACCAAGACCAAAGACACCTCATAATGAAATACCCAGACCACGCTCATCGATAGCAAGAAAGATAGTAGAAGAAAAGAAAGGGAACGGTTCCCATTTTTTAGTGAACGATAGAAAACATTATAAACCGGATATGAAGGATGAACTTGATATAGAAATAGCTACAATGATCAATGCAAGTCCAGTCACTATTCACTGTCAAAAGGCACCTCAAGGACAAGGCAAATATTATTTTGGAAATGAACTGACGCCTTCCTTGGGTGGTGGGAAAAAGGTGTATAGTTGTAAATTGATGACTTATCGAAATAAGAAGAATAAAGTTTTGATCAGAGTGGGTGGTGGCTGGCAAGATTTAGAAATCTTTTTATTGGAACACATGAATTTAGTGGGAAATTAATAAAACAATCCTTTCCCCCTCCCCCCAAATGATTATCTCTTCATCTCTCGCCCTCTATTTTTTTTTTTTTTTGTGATAAGAAAAAAAAAAGTTTCGGTCTTTTAAAATAGGAATGGTAGTACACATATTCGTGATGACACATGAAACTAGGCATGAACTGTTCCGGGATTCAATGGATTTTATTTTTTCCCAGAGAAAATAAATAAGTTTCAGTTTTTTTTTTCTTTTCTTTTCATTTCTTTCTTGTATTTTTTTTAAACACACACACACACACACTTAAATCATAACGATGCCTGCTGCACCAGTACGTGAACACTCTGTGGATACCATTCGTAGAAATAGCGAAGTGATGGGTAACCTGAGAAAATTGATGGTGGTTAATCGTGGTGTAAGTGAATGTGATTTCATTTGACGTGTTACTGACCTCTCTTTAGGAAATTGCTATCCGTGTCTTTCGTACAGCTCATGAACTCTCTATGAAGACAGTAGCTATTTTCTCTCATGAAGATAGATTATCCATGCACAGATATAAGGTAACCCAACGCTTGGGAGGAATCTGTTACTCATTCTCTTAGGCTGATGAATCCTATCAACTCGGTCGTATTGGTCAATACACACCTGTAGGTGCTTATCTGGCACAAGATGAAGTCGTTCGAATCGCAAAGGAACGTGGTGTGAGCATGATTCATCCTGGTTATGGTTTCTTGTCTGAAAATGCTGAATTCGCTCGCAAGGTGGAAGCTGCAGGAATCACTTTCATTGGTCCCTCTCCTGATGTCATTGAAAGTTTAGGCGATAAGACAAAAGCCAGAACGATTGGTAACGAGTTTCTATTTCGGATGATGAAAATTTTCATTCTCATATTTCCCATCTCTAGCCATGAAGTGTGAAGTCCCTGTTGTCCCTGGCACACCTGGACCCGTCAGTGAATACAAAGATGCCCTGAACTTTATCAAAGAATATGGTTTTCCTATCATCATCAAGGCTGCCATGGGTGGTGGTGGTCGTGGTATGCGTGTGGTTCGTGACGAAGCCAGTCTAGAGGACGCGTTTACCCGTGCGAAATCTGAAGCTTTGGCTGCCTTTGGTGATGGCACTGTCTTTATCGAACGTTTCCTTGATAAGCCTCGTCATATCGAGGTTCAATTGTTGGCAGATCGTGCAGGTAACGTGGTCCATCTCTTTGAACGTGATTGCTCTGTTCAGCGTCGTCACCAAAAGGTCGTTGAAATCGCACCTGCCAAAAACTTGGATAACAAGGTACGTGAGGCCATCTTGAACGATGCGATCAAGATTGCCAAGGCTGTAAAGTACAAGAATGCGGGTACTGCAGAATTCTTGGTGGATAACCAAAACCGTCACTACTTTATCGAAATCAATCCTCGTATCCAAGTCGAACATACCATCACAGAAGAAATCACGGGTATCGATATCGTTGCCGCTCAAATTCAGATTGCTGCCGGTGCCCTCTTGCCTCAATTGGGTCTTACCCAACAACGTATCCGTCAACGTGGGTTCGCGATCCAGTGTCGTGTGACAACCGAGGACCCCGAAAAGAATTTCCAGCCTGACACGGGTAAGATCGAAGTTTACCGTTCCTCTGGTGGTAACGGTGTTCGTCTGGATGGTGGTGCTGGTTACGCAGGTGCTATCATTACCCCTCACTATGATTCACTTTTGGTCAAAGTCTCTTGTTCTGGATCCACCTACGAAGTCGCTCGTCGAAAGATCGTCCGTGCCTTGGTCGAATTCAGAATCCGTGGTGTCAAGACCAATATCCCCTTCTTACAACGTCTCTTGACCCATGATACCTTCATCAACGGTAACTGCTGGACAACTTTCATTGATGATACTCCCGATCTTTTCCGTCTTGTTCAATTCCAAAACCGTGCTCAAAGACTCTTGGGTTACCTGGGTGATGTCGTCGTCAATGGTTCTCAAATCAAGGGTCAAATGGGTGATCCCATTCTGAAGCAAGAGATCGAAATCCCCGTGTTGCGTGAAAGTGGTAGTGACAAGACGGTCGATGTCTCTGCTCCTGCTACGGAAGGCTGGAGAAAGATCATTGTGGAACAAGGACCTGAAGCTTTCGCAAAAGCTGTCCGTGCTTACCCTGGTGTCTTGATCACCGATACCACCTGGAGAGACGCTCATCAGAGTTTATTGGCCACTCGTGTGAGAACTGTCGGTAAGTTTTTTTTTAAAAAAAAAGTGGTATGATTTTTTATTGATTTTTTTTAAAAAAGATCTCTTGCGTATCGCCCCTGCTACCTCTCACGCTTTGGCCAACGCCTTTTCATTGGAATGTTGGGGAGGTGCTACGTTTGATGTTGCCATGCGTTTCCTTCATGAAGATCCTTGGGACCGTCTTGCTGCTTTGCGAAAGTTGGTACCCAATGTACCCTTCCAAATGCTTTTGCGTGGTGCCAATGCGGTAGGTTACACCTCTTACCCTGATAATGTTATCTATGAATTCTGTGACAAGGCAGTCAAGTGTGGTATGGATGTCTTCCGTATCTTTGACTCTCTCAATTATGTTGAGAACATGAGATTGGGTATTGACGCTGTCAAGAAGGCCGGTGGTGTTGTTGAAGCCACCATCTGTTACACGGGTGATGTCTCCAACCCTAACCGCAAGAAGTACGACTTGAAGTACTACCTTGACCTTACACAATCCTTGGTGAACGAAGGTATTCACATCTTGGGTATCAAGGACATGGCTGGTCTTCTCAAACCCGAGGCAGCCAAGTTACTGGTCTCCAGTATCCGTGCCAAGTTCCCCGACTTGCCCATCCACGTTCACACACACGATACCGCAGGTACGGGTGTTGCTAGCATGATGGCCGCTGCCGCTGCTGGTGCTGACATTGTTGATGTTGCCGTGGACGCCATGTCCGGCATGACCTCTCAACCAGCGATGGGTGCCATTGTCGCTGGACTGGAACAGACCAATTTGGGTACCGGTATCCGCATGGAAGACATTCATGCCATCAATTCTTACTGGGAGCAATGCCGTTTGCTTTACTCTTGCTTCGAAGCCAACGTGCGTTCGGCCGATTCGGGTGTCTATGAACATGAAATGCCTGGTGGACAATATACCAACTTGATGTTCCAAGCCCAACAACTCGGTTTGGGAACTCAGTGGAAGCAAATCAAGAAGGCTTACAAGGAGGCCAACGAACTCTGTGGTGACCTGGTCAAGGTCACGCCTTCGTCCAAGGTCGTGGGTGATCTTGCTCAATTCATGGTTTCCAACCAACTCTCTGCCAAAGAATTTGAAGAACGCGCCTCGAGTCTCTCTCTGCCCACCTCTGTCATCGAGTTCTTCCAAGGTTATCTCGGTCAACCCTATGGCGGTTTCCCCGAGCCCTTGCGCTCCAACATCCTTCGTGATCTCCCTCGCCTCGACGGTCGCCCTGGTGCTAGCCTGCCTCCGTTGGACATGGCTAAACTCAAGGAAGAGTTGGTTGAAAAGTACGGTTCGAGCATCCGTGATTACGACGTGATCTCGGCTGCTCTTTACCCCAAGGTCTTTGCCGACTACCGTGATACCGTCAGTCAATACGGTGATCTCTCCGTTTTGCCTACACGCTACTTTTTGTCCAAGCCCGAGATCAATGAAGAATTCCATGTGGAGATTGAAGAAGGAAAGACGTTGATCATCAAGTTATTGGCCGTCGGTCCTCTGAACAATGACGGTAAACGTGATGTTTACTTTGAATTGAACGGTGAAGCTCGTGTGGTGGGCATTGTGGATCGCAATTCTGCTATTGAAATCGTCACACGTGAAAAGGCCAACCCCTCTAACCCCGGTGACATTGGTGCTCCTATGTCGGGTGTGGTTGTCGAGATCCGTGCCAAGGAAGGTAGCCATGTCAAGGCCGGTGATCCTCTTGCTGTTCTCTCTGCTATGAAGATGGAAACAGTGGTCACTGCTCCCGTGGCTGGTAGAGTTGAGCGTGTTGCTATCCAAGAAGGTGATTCATTATCCGCTGGTGATTTGGTGGCCAAGGTTGTCAAAGAGGAAGCCTAAAAAAGGAAATTTCTTTTTTCCCCTCATCTGAAAATTTTTTTTTTTCTGTAGAATAATAATAAAATAAGCCTAAAAAAATACTCTGTTATCTTATCAATTGTGTGACGGTTGACTGGGAGATGCTTGAATTGATTATTAAAAAAAAAAAAAAAGAGGAGGATGTGTTACACATGTCTAGATAAGTTTCGCCTTTAGGTTTATCCTGTTCACAATAAGCCTCTTTTTCTCTGTTGGGATTGTGATCGGAATCAGAATATGGATACATTGAACTTTATCATAAATCAATGCAGATGATATGAACAGTCTTTGGGAAAAAAAAAGGGGGAAATTATATAAACGAATGATATTCAAGAAAACAAATTGAATGTATTATCAACCAAAATCACTGGCTTATCCTTTAAAGTAGATAAAATTTTATCGCTTTATAAAGTCAAATCATGTAACGAAGCAAATATACCTACTTTGTATTTCAGTTGAACAATTATGCCCAATTGATATCTCCGAATTGTAACAAACACTTTACCGATTAAAGAAATTGATTGCTTATTTGTTCTAATTTCCCCACTTTAATAAAATGACATCGGAAAAACTGATGCGACTGATACTCACTGCTTTATCATTGTTTGCTTTTTAAAAAAAAATTTCTTTTTTGGGGGGGAGTTGAACAAATTCTATTTATTTTCTGTTTATAAAAGACAGATGGATGAGATAGTGATTTATGATGATTGATATTATTCCTTCTTTACTTTTCTTACAGGAATTCTACAGATAATAGAATACAAGATGAAACAAAAGAAGGTGGTAAAAATAAAGTAAATATCTAAATTATCTCGGTTTGATAAACGGTATATCGTACTTGACATGACGACGATATCTTTGCTTGCCATCCTCATCGCTGGCAAACATACTTTCTTCAACCAAGTCGGCTGCTTTAGCTGCACCGTTGATGGATGACACCTGAACATAGGCCTTGAATCGATCGACCGCCCTTTGAATTTTTCCTTCTGGATCAGCAGCAAGACGAAGCAAGCGATCATAGAATTCGATTGGCTTATCACTGTAGGCATCAAAATAGTCGCCTAGTCCGATCTGCTTAATAGCACGTGCGTTGGTTGGTTGGTCACCAAAGAAAGGGTAGACAAACAAGCGAACACCAGAATAAAGGGATTCGATGATCGATCCCGCACCCCCATGACTGACAAAGAACAAGGTTGAGGGATGCTGAAGGATGCCGAATTGAGATGCCCAACCAGGCAAAAGGATATCGCTGTCTTCTCTATCGAGCATGTGCGGTGGCAAACGAGCCCAGATGATCCCATCGATCCATCCTTCTTTCTTGAGTCGCAGTAGGTAAGGCAAGATTTGCTGAACGTCCTCTTTGGCTGCTTGTGCGTGCTGGCCAAAGCTGACGTAGACCACTCGGCTGTGGTTGTTCAAAAAGGTCTCGGTCTGATCATCGAGTTCTGGATAATGTGAGCTCATGATCGGACCCACATAATGGTCCAGTGGTGTAAGTCCTCTGGCTACTTCAACACCAAAGACATTGTGTATCAGTTTGCCAATGTCATTGTACCTTGGACTGGAAGCATCCCAAGTGAAAGGAAATCCGGCCGCATGCTGAGTCTTGACCGCTTCAGATGAACGGAGTTTGATACCCCAGATCCTGAGAGGCAAACGGATATAGTCACGATAGATACGTCGCCATGCACTTTCATGAATCGTGGTTGGATTTGGACCCACATAAAGGTTATTGTTGATATAAGGGGCTGATAGATCTTTTATTTATCGTTCAGTAAAATAGGATATGCTTCGTCTTTAAATTAAATTACCTGAATAGATACCAACTGTACTTGTGATCATCACCGGCTTCTTTGTAGCCAATGCAGCATCAATACATGTAATGGCGAATGAATCACACAGAAACATGTCTATCTCCAGATGCTTTGAAAGATGTCGAATGTGATTAAACTCTATGCAAATTGTCAATAAATAGCAGATTTTTAAAAGATATCTTTACCTTCAGTATAATTATAAAGTACAGATTCTACAGCAGCAAGTGGTATATCCATTGGATCTGCGTGACCAGAGATTGATTTCTGAACAATACTGTGTCTTGCAAAGTCAAGGGGACCACCCACTTCATATGTGCTAATCATTGGATAATTATTTGCAAATCGAACACTATCTCCCTACGATATCCTTAATACTTTTTCACACTACTCTCTCTTTTTTATTCTTTACTCTGGAGAAAAAGGTCACTGTATGATTTCTTGAATGTAATTCTTCTAATATCTTTAGTACCCATATATTATGGCTACTGCCACCTCCAACTGAAGCAAACGCGATATGCTTAGGAGTTCTGAAATCCGTTTGTGGTACCAAGAAGGCACACACAGTGGATATCAGTGAGATCACTAACAGTAGTTTCATAAGTTTTTTTTTTTCTTTTTTTTTTTTTAAAGAAAAAAGGTAGTGTGTTATTTATACTCCTTTAAATAGAGGCGCGTTTAATATATTATATTTAGCTTTCAAAATCTGAAATATTACTAATTCTGTTTACTTTCCCGAAAGGAGAGGATGCATGCGATCAGGAAATAAAAATTAATACTTTTTGATTTGTTATCGTATATTTGCTGAGCTTAACGTGTAATTTTTCAACCTCGGTTTTGTAAACTTGACTGGCCTTATTTTATTAATACTATTTTGTAGATTTCAGTAAAACAATCGATTCATTACGATCATAATCCAAGGAGAAAATTACAAAAGACAATTAAACAGCGAGTTTCTCTTTCATTCTTTATTAAAATGTTGAAAAGGGGTTAATAAAAAAAAAAAGCAAGGATACGTTAAATGGGATTTCAAGTAGTACAATCGTGATATATATAAAAAGCCACTTCAGATTGAGATCTAATACTCGGTAGCTTAGTTGGAAATGGCCAGTTGACCTTAAATGATCCTTGGTTCCTCGATTATTTAGCAAACACTTTAGAACAAAATATGATCGATAACTTGACTACACAGTGCTGTTTGCTGAGAGGAAAGGTGTATAATTTAAAGTTGGTTCAAGTGACATGTGTTTGTAATAACAAATCTGAGCTCTTGCCTTTGTACAACCTGTCTTTTGTAACCCTACGCGCAATCTCTCCTGTCACTCTAAAATGCTCTCATCTTTAAATACAAAAAAGATTTCTACCCAACCTGAATCTAAGACCAGTGTTTTTACAAGAGTTTGAACTTATATCTTTTCTGATGACGAAGGACATAAAATGTCAATAAACAAATACATGCTCATTTCATAAAAAGTAATTGTCAACAATCATTGTTTGTTTGTGTTCAAGAAAAGTGGCCACAGGACTTGGTTTGGTAGCTTTGATTATTCCATCTGTCCATGCTCTCTTTCGAACATCCAACTTTTATTCTAGATGCATCTTTAGTCTAAATAGAAAGAGTCAACAAGAGAGAATAGTGCCATCTTGATTACTAAAATGGAAGCTAACAAAAAGTATATCAAAGTATACCTCTTGCATTGCTGTTGTTGAATAATGATAGTTTGCTTATCAATTTAAAGCATAAACAAAACTGAAATGTCAAGAAAGCTGTACATGTCATGCTCAGACATACTCTCAACACAGAATGTAGTACAGTCTACAAATCAATAACGAGCTTGATGCTCGTAGAAGAATAGTACTTGCTTTAATAAAAATACAATCTTTTTCTGTCTCCATTTTTTTTTAGTTTTGTTCATATTGAAGGGTGCATCCATTTATGATCACACTTTATCTGTTTCCTTTTTTTTAAAAAAAAAATCGGTAAAAGCTCTTCTGGTTCAAACATATAGTCAGTGTGATCCAGAAGAGCTACAATAGTACGAGTAGGATAGTGAATGTATAGGGTATGATTATTGATGATTTCAACTTTACAAAAGCAGTTAGAGAGCTTTGCAATAAGAATTCGATTCTTGATGTCAACATATTTATGTCAAAGTTTTGATTAGGAGAAGCTGTTTGCATTATTTTACTTGTAGCTTCCTGTCTTTGAACATAGCATTGCTCATATTTCGTCAGTGAGGGTTGTTTCATTGTATTTACTTTATTCATGTCTTTTTATGATGTGGCTGCTTTAGAGCTCAAGACCAACAGAGGAAGCTGAAGGTCACTAAAAAATAGTATCACTGTAAGTGTTTAATTTTTTCTGTTTTACATTTTAAACATAAAATATTGATTTTTAATGGTTGAAGCCTTCTCTAAGACTGATAAATATAAAAGTATTGACTGTTTTATTTAATCTCCCATGATGTCCATCATATGTATCTGGCTTATGACGAAACTCATACTTTTCTTTAATGCAGCAGCCACATTTCCCTAAAAAAATGTCGGTTTGTATTTCTTTGGATTTTCAGTCGACGGGGGTTTTTTTTAGGTGTTTATGAGTGATTGTGAAGAACTAGTCGATTACTCTCAACTTATTAAAAAGAAAAAGTAAGATGCGAAAAAAAAAAGAATCAACGTTCACAAAGCATTCATAACTTAAAGTTTGATTTCTCAAGACCAAAACGTCCAAAGTCTAATGAAGATCAAACGACCTATGCCCAGGATGCTCTTTTTCAATGTCTTGAGAATAAAGGTCGCTTACAAAAATCAGTATGTGAAGGCATTGTAGATTCGAATTGGATCAAGATCACTGTCAACAAAGGAACTCATTTGCACACAGTTGGAATGAGTCATCAAGGACATATTCGATTGAATCCAGAGGAAGCGGCCTTTTTAGTTTCTCGAAATGCGCTGATTGTTCGTGACGAGGATCGTGTATTGACATTTGAGGATCTGTGTGAATTCATCGTGGAGGATACCTGGCTGACGTTTGATAAGTATCTTGTTTATGCATATCTTAAGCGATTAGGATACATTGTTATGAGATCCAAGGCAATAGCACGTCAGCCTCATTCAGTGTCTTATTGGCAGTGGTGGAGTGAAAAGATAAGTCACTGGTTCAACCGATCAAGAAAGAAAAGAGGTCCACTTGTCTGGAATTATTCATGTTCTGACTATTGTAAGCAGAAAAGGAACCTGGTGTTTTCTTGACTGATGAATTTTTATATTAGATACTGTATACTCTACACTTCAAATCATACCCTCTTCCTCGCCTTTATATAAACCGTTTAATCAAGCATGGATGATCGATTGGGATGTTTATAAACCAAGACCTACTTGGAAAAAGAAGGATCCTGGTTTGCCAGATTATAGGATCGTTGTCAAAAAGTAACAAAGCAAGAGAAAAAAAAATTAGGTTTGTACTCATTGTTTTTCCTAGTATTCAAGAACCAATACCCACACTTGATTCTCAATATCAATTATTCTCACAGTCTAATGACACACAATTGCTCATAGCATTGGTAGGTGATACAGAAGGGGTCTTGTTCCTCAATCTGATGAGCAACACGGTACAAACTATCGTGAAACCATAAGTTACACCAAATCACGCATTTTTTTATACAAATTGGTTTATTACAATGGAAAGAAGGAAGGGAAATGCTGGATTTTTTTTTCTATGAACAATAAATATAAATAATAAACATCTTCTTCTATGCGTCTGACATGGTATCATGATGAAATTTATCTTCGTCATGTTGTACACGACTTTGAGCTCTAGCTACTTCAGCATTCCAGTCAGCTGCTAATAAGTAAAGCACTTGACCAGCAGAGACCAAAAATAAGGCCAAGGTCAAACCAGTCCAAAGGCCATAAAGATCCCAATCCAATACGAATGTTAAACAATAGCCAACAGGAGTAGCAATGGCATAGTAAGAAATAATGTTAACCCAGGCAGCAAATGATTGACGACCCATACCACGAATGATACCACCACAGACACCAGCCAAGCCATCTGCGATTTGGAAGAGAGCCAAGATAGGCATGATCTTAGCAACAAGTTGAACAACGTCATCATCTGAAGTAAAGAGATATCCAAAATTGTGACGAACAAGCATAAAGAAGGTCGAATTCAAACTACCAAAGATGACGGCAAATATAAAGGCCACAATGGACGCACGACGCGATTTATCCGCATTACGTTCTCCAAGAGCATTACCAATACGATTTGAGGCAGCGACAGAGATACCAAAGGGAATTGTGTATGTGGCTGATCCGGTCGTGAGCAAAATGGATTGAGCAGCCAAATCACGAGTGGAGAGGTAACTAGCGGCCAAGGAAGACAGCTCAAAGGCCCACCATTCAGCAGTGACCATTAACAAGGAAGGAATAGAGAGTCTTAAAAAGGGCCACCAATCAGTAAGGCACTCTCTTGACCAACCGCCCCAGGCTTCACTTCCTTTAACAAATCGAATATAGAGAATGAGGAGGATGAGCATCAACCAGTAACTCAGACTGGTTGCCAAAGGTGCACCTTCGAATCCAAGCTTAAATGGCTCCAAGTACACAAAAGAATAATTCATCAGCAGATTCAAAGGTGATACGATCATGAGTACGTAGGTGGATGCTTGCATAATTCCTTGTGCTTGCAAATATTTCTTTACGGCCTCAAATGCAATGTAAGCGGGTGCACCAAGCATAAGACAACGCAAGAAAAGACCGGCTTGATATGCCAACTGAGGTTCTTGGTTGAGGTATAATAAAAGATCCTCACAATTCCACCAAACGATTGCGATAGGTAAAAACATGATGCTCAAGATACACAGACCTCGTTGAAGGTGTACACCGACCAGTGTCTTATCTTTGGCCCCTGTCCAGGCTTGGGAACAAAGTGTGTCGAGAGCGGCCGATGTACCGGACGCAATACTCCAGGCGGTTACACTAGCAAACATACTGGCAAGTGCTGCTGCGGCTAATTCAGTAGGTCCCTTTAAAAAATTTTTTGTGTTAATAAAAATTGATATGATTTTCAATTTACTTACAAGATGCCCCAGAGTGAAAATACTAGCCATTTGAAGTGAATTTTGCATCAAGAAGGTAAAAACAATGGGGAATGCATTTTTTAAAAGCCAATGAAACTCTTCAGACCATGAACTTTCTTCTTGATCTTTCTTATGAATTAAAGGTGTATTTTCAGTGGGTGTAGAAGATAATGAGGAAACTTGAGACAAGTTATCTACTTGGTCTCTATGTCGACTCATATTTTTTATGTTTTATTTTTAAAAAAAAAAAGAAAAAAGAAGGATAAAAGACAAAAGAAGAGCCAATTTAAGCAGAACAAAAAAAAAAAAACTTTTTGGTTGGTGTAACCTGTATAATTACAAAGTCAGACTATCATAGTTGTTATAATGACTCAAAGAAATTTCGAGACCAATCATCATGTGTCATTGCGTTTTTTGCAGCTAAATTTGCGTTTCCATGGGCTTGCTGAAGGAAATGATGACGAATCATATTTAGTCTATCGACCGCTTTCTTTTTTGTATTACTTTCTCTGTCTTGCTTTAATGCTTCAAGATCCTTTGCAATTTCTGGTGGTAAACCATAGACATCATCTATATATGTTTGTTGCTCCAAATAATTTACAATATCTTCAGAACTCATTAAACCTTTCCAAAAATTAGATAATTTACTTTGTTGATAATCTGATTGATGTCGATAGGATTGATAGCTCATAGAGTTCATTCTCATGTCTTCTTCATGGACGAGGTCTGTGTATTCAGTTGAGTTTAAAAGGTTAAGTACTTGAGATCCATCTAATGGGTGATCTTGTAAGGTTGGTGGTATGTGATTATGATTGTTTATCGATGATAGCTTTGGTTCATGATTATTTTCAATAGGTTTTTGGGGATGTAGAGTACGAAAGCCTTGTGAACTACTAGGTTGTTGTTGTTGTTGTTGTTGTTGTTGAATATTATTTAATGACTGATCATAATGTAAAGATGATTTAACAGCACTACTGCTACCAGACCCCTTTTCAATCCAGGGTTGCATGCTTATGACAAAAAAAAAGTGTGAGAAAGAGAAAGGTCTGAATGAAAATAAGGGGGGAGAATTATAAATTGAAAGTCACTATGCCACATGAAAAAAGGCGTAGATTATAAAAACTCCTTTATCGTTTGCTTTTAAACAAGACTACCTTATTCATATAAACTGACAGTGATTGAATCAAAAAAAGGCTTTAAGGAAGTATATCTGAACAAAACACGTTTATAACATGAAAGCAGTACTCTTGAATTATTTTTGTATACACACACTATTAATCACATAAAGCAAACCAATCTTATTCTCTTTCATCCTTTAAGTCAAAACTCTAGTCTAATTCTTGATTCAAAAAGAAGTTTAAAAACTTTTAAGGTCATCAACACAGCTTAATCACACATATACTCTTATTTTTACAACTTTTATTTACACAACCAATTTAATTCCATTTTCAAGTTAGTTTTAGATTGGATAACATCTCTTCCTCAAATATCCAATCGTTCTGTATTGCAATCATCTTTACTTTAGTGGAAAGGATAGTAAGTTACACAATTATTGTAAAAATGGAAATAATTTCTTAATTCAAATTGACTGCTTTTTAATCATGAAAAAGCTTTTGTTTATAGAAGATCATTGAATGTTCAGAAAAGGATATAATCTTATTCTATTCATTCTATTATCCAATAAGAAATCATGTTGTATTTTCTTACCTATAAAACCAAAAAGTCTTCTTTTCTTTTACTATAAAAATGAATGAAGAAAACACATTTGAATACAAAGAAGGTCGAAAATTAGCCAATCAAAAAGATGTTGCTTACATCTTACCAAGTGACCAACTTGAAGTGGATAGACTTGAATTAAACCATTCTTTGTGGAAGTAAGATTTTTTTTTTTTTGTTTATCTTCCATCTTGTTTTATTCATCTTTTTTCTAGGCATATCATCGGAAGGTGAATCAAAGCTTCTTTCTTTCTTTCACTAACATATCTGTGTGATGTAGTCTTTATAAATCACCTATTCATGATAAGCTGATGAAAGGTATCCGTGTGCTTGACATTGGTTGTGGCCCTGGTTGGTGGACTCTGGTAAGAAAGAAAATAGAAGAGCTAAATAAATAATGCCTGTTGATAGGAAATGGCAAGACTTTATCCTAAATCAAAATTTGTTGGTATTGACATGGCCAATGTATTCATCACAAAGAACATGCCATCCAATGTGACCTTCAAAATTGCCAATGCAGGCACACGACTTGAATTTGAAGACCAATCTTTTGATTTCGTATTTCAAAGGTTTCTTGTCATGGGCCTTACAACGGAACAATACCTTGGTTCTATACATGAAATGAAGCGTGTCTTGAAAGAAGGAGGATCAATTGAGATATTAGAGTTAATCAGCGACTATCAAAATCGAGGCCCTTTCCTTGACAAGATCTGTTCATGGAGTAAGAATAATTAGATAAGAACAAGACATGTTGTTTATAATTTTGTTAGTAAATCAAGCGTTAGAAGCGAGACATATGGATTCATTTATAGCAAATAAAATACCGAATTATTTATTAAATACTGGCTATAATCATATTCAAATATTTAATTACAACGTTCCTATAGGTAAAATGTAGAATACAATATCAAAAAAAAAGATTTATACTTTATATTAGGCTCTTGGGGCGGTGAATTGGGTAAACTTCATTTTGACATTCAAAAACTTGCACTTTTAGCAGTGGGTGTCATGGTAACTCATTTAACTTTAATTAAATATGAAGAATACGTTCATAATTTAGAAGAAGCATTTAAAGAATTTGAGGAATATCGTGTCTATACACTTTACAAACTGATTTATGCTACAAAATAAATTTTCTGCTGCAAAGTTACACGCATTTTTCCCCCCGAATAAAAAAATTGTGGCGTTTTTCCTTTTTTTTTTCTTGTTTTGTTCTTTACAATAAAATGTCCACCACATACAATGTTGTTTCAGCATTTCACACTTCTTTAAATGATACAGTTAATCACTCTAACACACACCTTTTATTGTTTATTGTTGACAGCTCATACATAGGAATTATCTACACCAGTTGCAGTCTTTAAAGCCTTGACTGATTTTGTTCAACACACAACAGGTAAATAAATAAAAAGAGAGACAATTCAACTACATAAACTCATTTTAAAAAAGCTCCTACCATGTCCGAGTTTATGCAAACCTTAGAAAAAGAAGCTCAATCTCTTCGTGAATCAGCTGAAAAGAAGGATAGACCTCAAACACAACATAAAGCTTATATTGCTGTCTTGGCAGGTGTTGATTTATTTATGCGATTCGTCAATAGAAGCTCTCATGATTTTTCGGTAAAAAGAAAAGAAGAAAGCAATACAATTATTTAACACCATATAGCTTTCAAGAGAAGCAGGCAGCTTTGAGGATTTTAGAGATACTTTATTATCAAGAGCTTCTTTAATTTTAGAAAAAGCTTCTTCTGCAAGAGAAAGAGTGGCTAGTATTGGCTCACAATTTGTACATGATAATGCTGTTATTTTAGTTCAAGGATATTCTCGTGTGATTATGAGTTTATTGGATTATGCTGCTAATATCCAAAACAAACGCTTTAAAGTTTATGTGACAGAAGCAAGACCTGAGAGTGATGGGTAACAGAAAAAAAAAAGAGAGAGCTTTGATTAAAACATAGACTGATCCTATCTCTTGTTAGTATTCAAGCAGTGGCTGCTTTAAGAAAGGCAGGTATCCCATGTAGAGCTGTATTAGATTCTGCTGTGGGATATATCATGGATAAGGTAGATATGGTGTTTGTAGGAGCTGAAGGTGTTGTTGAAAACGGTGGTATTGTCAACAAGGTGAATACAAGTGATAGATATCCTGTAAACACATGAATATTCACAGATTGTAGATTGGAACCTTTCAAACTTCTCTTGTAGCTAATACCCTAGGAAAACCTGTTTATGCAGTAGCTGAAAGTTATAAATTTGTACGTGCGTTCCCCTTGAGTCAATATGACATTCCCTCGCAAACACCTGAAATTGTGACCTTTACTTCAAGAAGAAAATCATTTAGCACATCAGGCCATGCTCAAACTATGGAAGATTTAGCAATGTCTAACCCCTCTGTTGACTATACACCACCTCAATATCTTACATTACTTATCACAGATCTTGGTGTATTGACACCTTCAGGTGTAAGTGACGAATTGATTAAATTGACACTGGCCTAATAAAACAAAAATTAAATTTAAATGACCGCACTTGAATCCTCCAAATTAAACATTTTTTTTTTTTGTTTTATTTTATTCGTCGTGAGGGATATTATGCCACTTCATACTAAGAATCTTTAGGACATCTTTTCTATTGGTTTCATAGGGGGTTTTTTTTCCTTTAGGGATAAAAAAATCTATTAGCAAGTGAGTGATTTATGCCTCAAAACCTTTTGATATTGAACCGTTGCTTATAATACGTGCGTAATGTTTATGCTGTAACAGCTGTACTTTTGTTATTTTCGATGGGTAATTCAGTAACAAGTTCATATTTTAAAGCATATATTGTTTTTTCTGCTTTCTTTTGAACTGCTTCTAACATCATTCTTTTCATTTATGATTATTCTTAAAAGTTAATAATAAAAGATGCTTTTTATTGAGTACGAGTTTCTCCTTGTCTATATTGTTTCCGCTAAGAGTACTACTGAGAAAAGGAATGTGTGATTTGATTATGACTTATTTTAAAGAGAAATACAGGGTATTGAGCAGTATACTTTCTATTATCTTCTTTTTAGCAAGACTGCATAAAAAAATTAAAATCGAAAAAGGAATTTTTTTATTTTTTTTCTTATTAATATACGACATGAGCAACGAAACAGAATATGTAAAGTTGATTAGTAGTGATGGCTTTGAGTTTGTTATTCATAGAGAGGCTGCTGTGCGTTCTGGAACTATTAAAAATATGCTTTGTGGGCCAGGTAAGACATTTATATAAAGTGCGCAGTATAGATTGTAATTAATAAAATGTAAAAAGTTCAATTTAGAGAATCAGTAGAAAATGCAATTACATTTAGAGACATCAAGTATGTCGTATATAATAGAATGGGGAGAAATTTATTTAAATTGTCAATGTAGGGCCGTCATTTTGGACGTTGTTTGTCGATATTTGTATTACAAGTGGTTTTATGAAGGTTCAACAACAGAGATTCCAGAATTTAAAGTAGATCCTGAAATAGTATTGGAGGTGCTGATGACTGCAGACTTTTTAGAATGTTGATTGAAGTATCAAATGAGGTTGCTGATACAATCTTAATGGTATCCAACCAATATAATTCAATCCACCAAAACCACCTACATAATAAATGGATTGTACATGAAATTGATAAAAATGAAAATCATGCATTTTGTGCCAATATTTAGCTTCTGGATGAGTTTCAGTAAAACATTCGAACGCTTTATCAGTCTATGAATGATGAGTTATGGCAATATGGGTGATAAGTTGATTACCTCATCTAAAAGTGTAACGTATCCAAATAATGTAAACCTAGGCTGTTCAACAGGTGTTGTACTATTGCCGTACAAGGGCTTATTGTATTCTTTTGTAGCACGAATACTAAAACTAAGGCGATTTGGATGCTGATGCATATTCTTGGCACTCAACTTTTTTAAAAATGAGTTGCTTGTCTATTGTATTTTTTTTTTTTCGCTCTCTTACTTGCAAATCAGACATGTACAATAACAAGTTTCCATTGTTAAAATAATTTTCATTATAATATTCCATAATACCAAAAGGATATCCATTTAAATCCGATTCATTTTCCATAAGAGTCATTATAGTACCAATACCTTTATATTATTTTTAATATTGATTACTATAGTTACTATGGTTACCTGCATCTTTTAATACTTGTCTTGCAAGTTTAGCAGCCGTTTGAACAGATTGAAACTCACTTGGAATACAGTTTACAGAGAATAATAATAAACAAATAAGCGAAATATAGAATAACATAAAAAAGAAAAAAGAGAAAAGAAAAGTGTGAAAAATATTTTTTTCTTCTATTTTTCTATATTTTTTTTTTATAGTTGCTTTTTCTTTTTATTTCTTTCTGTTTCATATTGTTCCTTCTATTATCATGTTAATATCTTTTTTATGATAGCAAATAGAAAACTTACCATCTTTTTATATAAAAGCGCTTTCACTTCTACCAGGATTTAATTTTTCTAATCTTTTCCTTGAGGCTAATTTTAATATTAAACTAAATTGTGCTTGTATTTGTACATAAATATCCTAATAAAAATAAGATGAATGTCTTCTTTTTATTTTTATTTATTTTATACTTTAATGCCTAATAGATCGACCAGCGATCTTAATGGTGTATGACTTCTTCTTTTAAAAAATTGTTCTATAGTTGCTATTAATTATACACCACATGATTTTAATTAATAACTAACCTTGTGAGATAGGTGCACCACGTCTATTACTAATGGAATAAGAAGCTTGTTGTTGTTGTTTCAATTCTTTTTCTCTTTGAAATATAATGTTTGCTCTTTCTTGTAAATTAATAACCATTGATTTAAATGCACTATTTTTCATTTTTATTTAGTTTTTATTTATTTATTTATTACTCATTACCTGACAATATAAGGCCAACAAGATATCAAATAAACTCTATCTGTCATCAACATCATAAATGAATAAAATCTTGCTTCCCCTCTTGCTTGTGAATCTTTTAATTTAAACATGTAACTCATCACATATCCATTTTCATCATCTCCAAATAACACAGGTCCATCTCTACCTTGACAGAACTCTGCTGTTAAACTAAACTTAAAGATAAGTAAAGAGGTACGATCGACTGTTCCAATAAAACCTTCTAACGCAAGCTAATCTAACTGCTTTATAAAGATGATTTTGTGTAGGTGATTTGGTTCCAATGTATTTGATATTTGGATATTCTTCATCCACAGTTAATAAATGTTTTGCCTCTGACACAGTATGTCCTGTATTTACTAATGGAAATTGAGCTGTACACGCTGGGCATGCCTTTTTGACTGTTTCTTGTTGTGTTTGTTCATCGTGTACTGTTTGCGTACAAAATACTACACATGGTCCATGCACCTCACAAAAGTGTAAGAGTGCAACCAAGGCATTCATCTCTTTTTCTTTTAAAAAAAAGGAGTAAAAGAAAAAAATAAATAAATACAATCTCCACTTCCTCTCTCCTTCATTCGCATGAATACATGTGACTCGATTAATCCAAGGTCACTTCTAGTCTTCCAGTAATTTCGATCAAACAAACCCGCGTTTTTTTTTAAAGATTGTTTTTTCTCTCTCTCTCTCTCTTTATCTTCTTCTTTTTTTTAAAAAAAATTCTTGTTAAAAATGTCAAACTGGAAGAACGTCAATAACTGGTAAGTAATAAAATGCAAAACATTTATCGTTCTAATAATATTTTGATAGGCACTGGGTTAATAAAAACTGTTTAAAATGGGCACAAAAGTATTTTACAGAACAATTGGTTGGTTTAGAAGCTCAAAGGGATGGAAAGAAGGTTTCTATTAGTAAAATGGTAGATTGTTCGGGTGATGTTGATTTGAACCAAAGAAAAGGAAAGATGGTTACTATTTATGATGTTGCATTAAAGTTGGATTGGGAAGGTAATTATTAGACAAGGCGGAGTGGTTGTTATTGACAATAAAATATAGGTGTATTGAATGATGGAACTGAAGTTACTGGTTCAATTTCTATTCCAGAGATTGCACACGATACTGATTCTGATGATTATGTGGCAAGTATTTACACTTTATGCTTTGGACTCCCTCATAATCTTCTTTATTAGTTTGAAATTTCCATTAACGATGATAATAACGCCAAGCAAGAAATTAAGCAAATCATTCGTAAAGACTTGACACCTTTATTAGTCAAGAAATTTGAAGGTTTCTCGGCTGCAATGATTAAAGAAAACAGCGAAGATGTTTATATCGAGGCCTCTAAGCTCGGTACACCTGCCCCTCCTCGCGTTGTTCACAAGGAAACTTCTTCATCTACCAAGTTTGGTACCACAAGTACGAGTAATGCCGAACCTGAAAAGAAGGCACACGTCAACACAACTACCATCACAGACTCAATCGATTTCCAAACTTCTGCTCAAGAATTATATGAGACCTTGATGGACACCCAGCGTGCCATGGTCTGGACACGTGGCCCTGTCAAGCTCACCAAGGAAGTAGGCTCCCAATTTGAATTGTTTGGTGGTAATGTGACTGGTCAAATTTTGGAATTGGTGCCTGGTCAAAAGATTGTTCAGACCTGGAGACTTAGATCTTGGCCTGCAGGTCACTATTCAAAGGTGACCATGACTTTTGAACAAGGTACGGAGTCGGTTGATTTAAAGGTGGAACAGACAGGTGTACCCGTTGGAGAAGAGGAATTGACTCGTACCAACTGGTCTGGTTATTATTGGAGAGCCATTAAGGGTGCTTTTGGTTATGGCGCCAACTTTTAATAAATGACAATAGAATATCATAAAAAGTCACTATGTTTTAAAACGGAAATGACTGTATACCTTTTTTTTGTGTGTTTGTTCCATGCTTATCAAAAGCTGTTGGTCGCTACCGTACTTTGCCTTCTCTTTTTCTGTTGGCAAGACACTTTGCTGTCAACTTGTGAGCAATTAAAAAAAAAAAAGGCACTCTATTTGTATATATAATCTCATTACTTGTCTGTATAGCCCTACCAAGCTTGTCACTTACTCTACCATCCTCATCTGTAGGCAATGTAAGCTCAAGCTTTCTTTGCAATCCCTCCAACTGCCAAGCTGGGATAAATTGAAGAATGGTTTTCTACTATAGTTTTATCGTTGGATAAGGTGACTGTGAAGGATTTTTTCTTGAGTTTGATTTAAAATGATCATAGGTGCTGCTTTCTAGGCATTAGATTCAATTTCATTTCATTTCCAGCTTATTATGGAAGAATAGAACTTCAGATCCCTCTATTTGCAGTAAAACTTATAAGGATATGTAATGTATTCACTTACTATTTTGAGATTGAAATAGACACCATTTAGAAACCTCTTTCTTCTGATATAGTAGCCCTTATCTTATAAGAAATTATACACTTTTTAGTTGAAGTTGTAGATAGCTTGTTACTAAAATAACAGATTTGTAACAACTCATTCTTTCCTCGCGTTCTAACTTAAAGCTGCATGTAGCGGCATAATCTGAAAGTGAGCAGCAAGAGGGAAAAAGTGAGACTATTCAAAGGGTGTATTTCGGACTTCTTTCCCGAAGGTAATATATGCTTACATACAATATGTAACTTTGTATATATTCTTACATTTTAAAAAAAAAAAAAGTTTTCCCTGGAAAGCAGGATTATACTTTGAGTAACTTAATAAACATCTGGTGTCACATTCAAATTGAATTCATGCCCAGGATTCGATATAACAGATACCACCAAGAAGCATGTCAGTGACACTTTCGAGACACATAGAAAAAATCTTCTTTACTTGATCTCTCATGCAATTTAACAGATAACAACCTTCTTTTATATTGATTTGTTCTTTGTATTTCACTATTTAGCTTCCACGTTTCTGTTTAAACTCATTCATATTAATGCGGATGTATGAAGAAAGCTTAATAAGTTTTTACCAGAAAAAGATGTAGTACATGAATATCGCGATCCTAACATGTCACTTGTTTGATTTCTTTCTTTTCATTAAATAAGCAACTATATGTATTTATGTACATGTGTTCTTCATGCTAAAGTTAAACAAAAAAATATCCTTTTTTGCAAGCAACAGGAAGAAGAAGACGGATAAATGACTTCAACAAAATACAACAAAGACTATTTTTCTGTGTAATTAACTTGTAACATGGAAATAAAAAGCGTCTCAAATTTTATTTTCTTATTCTTTTTCTATCTCAATCATGGATATTCAAGCACTTATTCAAAAATTAGACAAGAAGCAAACTACTCTCTTGAGCACTGCCATTTTGACTGTAGCTACTACATGGCTTATCAGAAGAGCAATCAAGAAGTCTAAAGAATTCAAGACACTTGGAGCAAAAGAGATCCCTACTCCTAAAGGAGAATACTTTTATCTTGGTAAATCAGAGCATATTTCTGTAGTAAAGCTACTTATTCGTTCTGTGAAGGGCATTTGCCATTACTTGGAAAGTATCCTAGTCTTAAAGTGACTGAATGGCATAGAGAATTAGGTCCTATCTTTCGAATTAAAGCGGGTGTTCAAAACTGGGTCTTTATTGGGGATCCAGAAGCAGCTCATGAGATCTTTGTGAGCAAAGGATCTATAAGTTCTGGCCGACCTTACCTTACTTATGGTAACGGTATTCACGGTGAAGGCCATAGGTATGTAATAATATTAAATAGAGAAGAGACTAAAGTGTGTATGTATAGGGGTATCGCGTTTATAGATTATGATAAATCATGGAAAAATGCAAGAACTGCGTCTTTAAACATGCTTTCGCCCAAGTCAATCGATGGTTTACATGAAGCAATTGAAAGAGAGACTGAATACGGGGTTAACTTATTGATCACTGAGTCTCACAAGCAAGGCAGTATCAATCCTGTCGACTATACTCGTCTAACAGCCATCAACTTTGTCCTTTCTACTGTCTTTGGTATCAAAGGTATCCAACACATTGAGGATCCACTCTACAAGGAAATCGTTCATACAATGGAACGGCATGTTGAAAACATTAGTGCTGTAGGCGACATCAGCGCTTACTTGCCCATCTTGTCCTTTTTGGATGTGATTTTTAGAAAGGAAAGAAACTTGAAAAAATTTGTTGAAAAGGAGCATCGACCTCTTTATCGTCGTTTGACAAAGATGGCTCGTGAAAGTGATCAACCAAATCTGGTGAAAAAGCTAGATGAAATTAAAGATTCTTTAGATATTGATGAAGAAAACATTGTGATTCTTGGGAGTATGAAAAAAAAAAAAAAAAAAAAAAAAAAAAAAAAAAAGACAACTTTTATTTAATCTTTTTACATTAGTTGAAATGATGATTGGTGGTGTTGATACCGTTTCAAATGCTTTGGCATTTGTTTTGGCTGTCCTTTGTCATTATCCCGAATGGCAAAAGAAAATGTCAGAAGAAATAGACGCATTTGTTGAAAAATATGGTCGATTACCTTATTACACTGAACGTGAAGAACTCCCAGTAGTAGTAGCAGTTTTAAAGGAAACTATAAGATATCGTCCATCTGCTTATTTGGGTATTCCTCACAAAGCTACAGAAGATAGTAAGTTAAAGATTATCAATTTTTTCCTTACAAACGTTTTTTTTTCTTGTAGTTGTTTACAAAGATTACGTGATTCCTAAGGGCACAGTATTAATTAGTAACAACCATACAACTAACAATGATCCCAACTTCTTCCCTGAGCCTGAAAAATTTAAACCTGAACGTTATCTGGGTGATGTAAGATCAATCTACGCTTCAAGTAATGGTGCCATACAGAGCAGAGAAAATTTTTCGTTTGGTTGGGGTAGACGTATCTGTCCTGGTATTTACTTGGTAAATCAAGGCATACTTTTTAATGTTTACTTGCGTTGACACATATATTTAGGCTGAAAATGAAATGTTCAACTGGATGTGTCGATTACTACGTAAATGCACAATTGAACCCATTACTTCATCTACAGGAGAAAAGATATATCCTGAACTGGATGATTATATTGATCTTGGAGCTATTGTCACGCCTGTTCCTTACAAGGTTCACTTGGCAGAAAGAACTAATGTGTAATTGTTATTTATTATCTATATTAAAATTATTTCTTTGTTCTTAATTCTGGTAAAAGAAACCACAAGCTGTATACTACCTTGTAAGGCACCTAAGGATGTGTTGTTATGCTGAAGCGTTAAGATAGTATACATAGTGCCTTGATAATTTTGTCCTTTCTTTTATAATATTGATAATAACCATCTTATGTTCTTAAAATCAAATGCTAATCAAGTTACCAGGTAATGTGTCTTTCTAAAAGAGTAAACGCTTAGTTCTTTCTTTTTTTTTTTATAACAGAAAAATGTAAGAATTTTGTGTCGACAAAGAACATATATCCAAAACAAAAAATTTTTAAAGTTATATGTATACTGATGAAAAAGAGGATGCATAAACCATATTATCTAATTATTGTTTATTGAACTTTTATATCTCAAAATTAAATTAAAAACTAATATCTTTTTGTAAAGGTTAACTTGGGAGAGCCACGAGATTTTGTCTTGAATCCAGCAATGTGTCTATGATCATTAGCATCCTTGGAAATATCGATTTCATATTTTCTTACTATTTTATACATAAAACGGAATTAGTTGTGTGAGCATATAATAGGTAACTGCAAAAAAAAAAAAAAAAGTAAACTTACTTATCATTGCCAACACAAGTCTTTGCTGAAACATGCTAAAATTCATTCCAATACATCTTCGGGAGCCGTCACCGAATGGCAACCAGGTAAGGCCTTCATGTGTTTCATGTTCTCCACCTTTAGCGAATCTTTCAGGAATGAACTGATTAGGGTTTCTCCAATATTTTGGATTGTGATGAATGCCGTATATGTCGAAATTGATTGTCGTTCCTTTCGGAATCAATATGTCGTCCACAATCATATCTTTTTTTGCTACTCTTGGGATTAAATAATTAAGAGGCTCGTTAAGACGCAGGTTCTGATAAAATTCCGTAAGTGCTGCATTATATTTAAACTAAAAACCAACTGATTTACCTCTTGTATAACAAGGTTCAAGTAAGGCATTTCCTTCAGCTGCTCAAGTGTAGGAACAATATCAACTGGCTCATCACCTAAGACGCCAATGATTTCTTCTCTTAATTTTTGTTGCACATGCTGTAAGTTCAAAGTGATGCACATTAGTGATCGGCTAATATATATTTTATGATAACTATACCTTGTTTTTAGCAATGTTGTAAAAACAAAATGAAAGAGCAGTGGCGGTGGTATCGTGTCCTAAAGAATGGATTAAGATATAATAGGTCAAAATTGCAAAAAATGGCTAATGTATTCGAATTACCAGCCAGTAAGAGCAATGCCATGTTATTCTACAACATAAAATAAAGGTTAGAATCGTTTTTGCTTAGTTATATAAAAGCATGCTTATATATCTACTCGAAGTTGTAAATCATTAGTTATTCCTTCACCTCTGCGTTCAGCTTCAAGCATTAGCACAACTAAATCTTTTTCATTTTCTGGTATGTCTGAATAAGCACCACTCAGCACTTCTGTATGCTTTTGCTTTATCATCTGATCCATTTTGCCGTTTAGTTTAATTACAGCTTTCATTTGTCTTCTTTTTTCAGGGAAAATAAATGATAAAACAGAATAGAGTGGGCTAAGAACGTTTAAGAATGGGTCCATGGCGACCTGAATACCTTGTCTGAAAACCTTTGTCCATTCATCAGGATCACCTTTTAATGCTTTAAAGTCAAACCCTATATTTTGTGTTAAATTTTTTTATAAACTGCTGCAATAAAACACTGACCGAAAAGAGTAAGGCCGAGAGCATCCAAAGTAAAATCTTTCATTTTTGGGGCAATAGAAATGGTACCATTTTCTTTTTCGATGGCAGAAAAGAGATCAAAAATAACGCTGGACACCGTTTTTATAGGCATCGAACGATGAAAAGCAGGATTTACGAGCTATAAAACGTAAACTGTTACACTCCATGAACCTGACATATTTGTATACCTTTCGCTGATTCTTCCATAGATGTCCGTTTGAGATGAGAATATTGTCATATCCTATGAGTTGTACTAATGGGCTATCAGAGCCCAACTTAGTTAACATGTCATGCGACTTTGGATACGTATCTTTTAGAAGAAGCATTAGGTTATTGTAATTATAATCATTCATGAACACTGTAACGTACCCGTATGAAATAAAACATATTTGGCAATCATTGGATTGGCAATATAAACAGTCCAATCAAGTGGAACTTTACTCTAAAAAAAGGAACATGATATGAGTTGCTTATATTATTTATATTACTATCAGTACATACAACATAAATTCCATTGTTCTCCCCAATTGCAGGAAGAATCAAGCGTTTGAAACGACTATATGCTAGTTCATGATTTAGCAAAGATTTGACCATGGAAAAATAAGGTATAATAGGCATATGGCGAAGGTGTTTCGGTGCCCTGAAGTAGGAGTAAACCCGTTGAAGAAAGACCAGAGAGATGGCAGCACCTATATAAGATTTCTTGTGCTTCTTATGAAGTATTGGCAAGAGATTTTCTAAAGCAATATGGTATAACTTAAAAACAGACTCTACTATTTCCATTATATTCCAAAGTAATAAAGAAGCAAAAGGAAGGCTTTTCTTTCGATCTATATATACTTGTATATGTTGTAACAAGTAAATCTAGATGTCTGCTCATTTTTAAAGCAAATCAACGTCAAAGCTCTCATTCAAAAATCAATTTTACAAATATCAATATAAAATATATTCTTTTATACTGGAACTTATAACCTACCATTAAGGTATGTGTAGATAGCAGATGTGCTTAACTTGACCTTCAAGTTTTCTCTGTAACAGCGAATTGTTACACCGTAAATTTGTGGCCTTTTGTAAAATTTTCTAACTAAATCATAATACACATCGAATCAGGTAATCTTTGAAGTAAATAGAATAGAGCCCAAATAAAAGGTACTTTATGAATTATTTGTCAGTTTTAAACTAGTAAAGAAAATCAGAGATGAGTAATGTAAGAATTATCTTATTTTGTATAAATTTTTATGTTAAGATAAGGTGATGTTTGAGGTTGATTTGCATACCTATCATTATAAGTATACAACGTCTCCCATCCAATTTAGAATGAGAATCACCTTTTACTATAATTTGCAATCGTAAGATATTGTATATTTAAAGATGACAGGACTATCAATTTGTCTGTCTAAACTATACACAAATGATGAAGAAATATGACATAAAAAATAATCTGGTAGTACATATTTATCTTTTAGTAACCTAAGCTAACTATATCAACTTACTTTTATATTCCTCAAAGGACACAATTGAAAGATTTATCCATTTCTGACAATCCTTGTTTAACACAAGTACTTCATCAATATCTTTTGTGCATCGTTGAGCCAATAAGAATTCTAGTTTAAAGAGCATTTTCTCTGAATTAGGTTTTGTTCCAGATTGGTTGTATATTTTTATTCAAGTTCATTTTTAAAGTTATTTGAAAGATTATTCTTATTTCAAATTGATAGGGAAGCATTGCATTTGAGAAAATTCAAGGATACAATAAAGTAACACCTATTTTAACGTTATAACTCTGTTTGAATACATATTGTAAAGCAGAAAATGGTGCTTAGATGCATCATCTTGACTTTTAAACCATTAAAGGAGATATATATCGCGCTATCTTTTCAAATTGTATATCAAATTTCCTTGTAGTCAAGTATTTTCAAGAATAAACTTAAAAATATGGCTTTAAAACCAAGCTTAGTAGACATGAGGAGTTTAAGAATAAAGAATCGTGTCCAAGAGTATATAAGGGTAATACCCTAAAATAGCTTCATATAAAAATAGAAGATTAAGTTCAGAATAAGAAGTTTGGATAACAGAATAAAAATCAAGAATATTTAATAATTTTCGTAACTTCGTAATCAATAGATAGCAGTAATGCCAATTTTTCACTTGAGGTTTACAAAAATTGCAGTTTTAAATGATGGTTAGCTTTTTTTTTTTTTTTTTTTTTTTTTTATTTCATTTGGCTGATCATACAGCAGTCCTGAAAATACTTTTGTCATAAAGTGTTGAAATATATATGGAACTTTTGGGCTTAAACTGTCTAAAAACTGTAAACTTGTTTTGTTTCAATCACAGACTATTTGTTTAACAAACATGTAACAGTCGAAACCCTTATCCAATTACAGAGGCTACTTTATTTTTACGTAGTTTCATGCAGTGGTTTACGTTTGAAAGTCAAAACTTTCTACTGCATCCACTTTTTGTGATCATTCAATTTTTTTGTTAAGCGATTCAACTTTCTTAGCCATGAAGTCAAAAAAAATATGTAGACTAGTTTATTGTTTTCAATATTTATAATGTCTCTATATCCATACATTTGCTAAAGAATTTTTGAGAACGGCGAATCCATCCCCTACAGATTTTTGGTGTAACTATTTCAGTTGCGTCTTCAATACGGTCGGCTCTCAATTCATTCTTTTTCAATGGTATTTTGCGAACTTCCATCTTGATTTTCGCCTAAAATCTCCAATGGGGTTCAGCATGAGTGAATATGACGGTAAGAATAATGCATTGTATCCATAGTTGTGAATTGCTTGGAGTACTCCGGGTATTTTGTGGATTGTTGCATTATCCATTACAATATATATATTATGCAACCCCAGTTTGTTCAATACGGCTGTCATTTCTTCCACAAACAGCAGAAGGTGACTTAAGTTACAATTTCAAGACACCATCTTCAATTTTGAAGGTTCAAACAACTCAATTCCTACAGGCGTCAAGATACATTTTAGAGGACTAAAAGAAACTCAGGTCGAAACTACAAGACTTGGTCTTCTGCAAGATACTCGTTTATTTTCGGTATCCACTTTATACCTGTTTCTCTCGAAGAGTAACCTTTTGCGAGTCAAGCTATCGACTGATCATACTTTATTCTTTGCACGCATTGATAAACTGGAACAAGTCGCATCTATTCGTTCCTCAACAATGACAGGCTGAGTTAAATCTATCATGGAAAGATCAGGAGTAGAAACCACTATATATAAAGCACACTCAATAAGATCAGCTTCAAGTACAAAGGCAGTAGGAAAAAGACACTCTATTCAAGCAGTAAAGGAGCATGCTGGCTGGAGTCTCAACTCAAATGCATTTGAAAGATTCTATTACAAACCAATAAATCAAGACTCTTCAAGTACAGCAATTACTCTTTAATTTTTTCTCAAGCTAAAAACTCTATCACATTAAGAGACGAAGTGTAGCCAACCAAGATTGATTTAGGAACGACAAACAATCCTAATGTTGACGAAACGAAGTTGAATAATGTGATAGATAACCACCCATGGTATCGCCGACACTTAGGCTTTTAATTCGTATTATTATACTTCGTACATTATTCCCTCCCTAAAAAAATTGAATATATGCTTAGGCAGAAAGATATAGCGAAGAAAGGCAAATTTATTATTTATTACAAAAAGAAAAATAAAGCATGGATCAGAGAGCATCTATCACACTATTCGACTTCGTTTCTCCAACATTAGGATTCTACACATCAATCTTTCGTTACACACTAAAATTTTTCTTTCTGAATATAGACAATTCTTTTTTGCGTATCAAGCTTTCCAAGCCTGCTTCCAAACCCATAATATTTGATAGAGCACGATGCTCGCAAAGCATTGGCTATGCTGAGCCCTCTGACTCCCATTGGTGACAATCTTACTGTTTTCAACAGGCTAAATTCTACTAGATTATATGCACAAATAGTTTACGCTCGATCAGAGTATAGGTTAGCGATCAATTGTTTCATTGTTTTCAAAATCAAATTACTAGAAGTTTTCCGGGAGGAATGATTACAACGAATATATGGTATATATAAAGGAGCTTCTACCAAAATAATGCATCTTCTGCCGCTCTTGCCAACAATAAAAGAACAAATCCGCATATTCCAAGCTTAATTTCTTTTTCGATCTTTCACTCTACCCACAGATACTCTCCTGACAAAACTCATGCCGCACATACAGTATAATAGACGTTAACAATGACATAAACTATTTAAGCCCTCGCTTTGGAAAAGCATATTTTTTCTGGTCAAAAAGCTCTCTCAAGACTTTCAAGTTCATTAAAAAATAGTTCATGTAACAAATAACTTTTTTTCTGCTAGTTCCAAGTCCGCAAGGTAACATGAACTTTGCTTACGCTTCAAAGACTTCAATTGATTGCAGACCTCCTTATTTATTTATATTAGATAAATGTATAAAACGGTAATATCTAAAATCCATCTTTCCTTATTTCAGGAAGCATGATAACCTTTAAACTTAAAGAGTTCTATCTGTAGGATAAAACATGAGCTACTACATGATTTGAAATAAAGCCATAATGAACTTCCTATGATTGTAATTTCCTTTCTCTAGTTTAAAATACACATTCCATCAGCAAAAAGAGCTTTATACAAAATAACATGTACCTTTTCATGATGATTTTGATCGATATTATCACTATTTGCCCAATTAATTTCTATATACAGCAATACTGACTTACTTTGATTTTCTATGTTGATCAATACAAGTTATGCGTATCAGATTATATATGGAGCTAAACTTCATCATTGTTTATTACAAGTATCTCAAAAAAGGCTATTTAAACTTTTCTGCCTTAGTTATTTTAAAATCCTCTTTCCCCCAAGGACTATTTGGAAATTACATTATGACCAAACATAAAAGCAACTGCATTTGGTAATCTTAAAATTTCGAAAATAATGCAAGAATTTTTCACGTAAGAAAACAGGCTGTGTTGTGAAGCCTTACTATGGCTTTATAAATCACACATTGTTGTTATATACTTTGATAATAAAAGCATTCAAAATGCATAGCAACAACATATAAAGAACAAATCTTGATTAACCTGTTTCTGATGACTAAATAATCTGTTTCAAGGGACAACATTTTTATTTGTTTTATAAAGAAAGGAGATGAATATAGATATTTACAGAGACAAATAAATGAGGAAATCGTTGTTTTGAGGTAATTTATTCTTATATGAGGTATTTTCTTTTTCTTACTACGAAACAAGGCTTTCGATGGCTTCGGTCAGGGAATGCTCAAGATAAACAGGTTCTCCTGTTTTAGATAGAGAGCCTTGAATAGAGATACATTGGATACCTAAGCTTTTAATAGCATCTACGTCTACCGGAATGGTTGTATTGTCTAGATATATAACATGTGTGATGAATGCTGAAATCGGGCTAGGATAAAACAAATGATCTGGAAATGGAGGATAAGACGAAGGTGGTGTGTGTATGTTTATATGTCTACTAGACGTATCGTAGCCGTCAGACTGACAATTGTCATAAAATGTTCGACGAGCATCAATATGCTGGCTCTCATTCAATGCTTCTGCAATAGTATGAATGAAATCGAGAGCTGTGTAGCCGTGCGTTTCACGATCTTGACTTCCATTCAATAACAATACCTTGTGCTTTAGACTTTGTGAGTATGCAATCGCGTTCCCGACATTCCTCAAGATAAGACAAGGGACGAGTGATGTATAAAGGGATCCAATTGAATAAATAAGTGATTGTTTGGTGGATAGCAGACTAATCACTTTTGGATTAGGCACTGGGTAGATCTCTTGTCCATAGTCGTTTACATAATATATTCTTCTGATAGGTGAATCAAGTTTTTCTTTTACATGTTTTGAGAAAAAGAGATTGGTGCTCTCATCTGAGTGTAGTGATGATGTATCGTCGTACTCGTTAAATGAAGTAGATCGATCATTTAGGTTTATACTTTTTGGTATACATCGGGTACCATCAGCAGAAATAGGTGTTGAAGGATGAGATATTTCGCATTGGCCAGTTAATGTTGAACCATTCAACAGGGTAGCAGCAATAGTCACTGTTTGATCTGTATTTACCACAGGTGTTACTAGACCAGGTACACCGATAATGGAAGCAAATAAAAACAGAGCAGCCTCCAGTGAACCAGTAAATATTCGAGCTCCAGTGAGTAAAAAGTTCCCTATGCTTCCATTACAGAAATTGAATCGTTTATGTGCTCTTTTTAATATTTCTATATTAAATAATGCCAGGAAGCTATGGATGGCTTCCTTTTTTTCAATTGAGATATGAAACCAAAGTCTAGGTGGATGCATAAATAAATGTATTTTTTATGCTAGTGTACTCTTTTTTTTTGTTTACTTGTGTCTTCCTTCTAATATAAGAGACCATTCATCACGAGCCTGCTGATGAACAGGCAGTCGATAACTTAGTAAATTTTTAATGGCCATCGCCTCTTGATCTTCATGATTGAACAAGTCCATTAGTTTTAAAAGCCTTGATCTTAAGTCCCCAACACTTGGACCATGCAATACTCTTAACAGTTCGCTCTAGAGTAAACAACTATATTAGATTCTTTTCGCACTTTTTATTTTTTTTATACTTACAGTTGATCCACCATTATCACTAACACCAAGCACATAGCTGACTTGATGGTTCGATACTTTATGGAATGCATTTAATATATGGTTACAAGCAGATCCACCAGAGAATACAACAAAACTTGATGACATTATTAAAATAAAGAAAGTAAAGGAGAAATAAAGGAGTAAAGATGATTTTCAAACAGGGATATTTAACTCAAAGTTAATAACAAGAATAAAAATAGGCCAATCATTATTTTCTTGAGGTATTTTTTGAAGTAAACTCTTCGAAAAGATACACCAAAAATAATCCGATTGCTATTGTTATTATTAAAATAAACAGTTTGCATGAATCTAAATCAGAAAGCCCACTTTTTATAAGTAGCTTTTTTATCTAATGAGGCAGCGCATAAACATTACACAAAAAGCGTGAAATAAATTTTTAGCTCAAAATATGTTTCAATGATGATCATCACAAGTATTACACAATGTTAATTTTAATTAAATGTTTGTCACTGCAATAAAATTTGTTAATGAACAATGCACATATAAAAAATAAAGTACAAAAGAACATAGATCAACACTTTGTATAAAACTCGGTAGACCCTTTCCTTTTCTTTTTTTTTTTTTTTTTCCTTTTTCTCTTTTTCTTTTTCTTTTTTTGTGTATATGCTTCTTTTACAAAAGAAAAGAAAAAGGATTGTATGCTAATCGAACGCGTAAAAAAAAAGGATAAATTATTCGGTATTCTCAATAAGACAACTTTTTTTTATTTTAGTGAATCAATTGAATGATGTCATTTTTACTTTAAGAAAAATGAGAAAAACTATTTTCCTTTCTCTTAAAATAAGCCAATGAAGATTAACAAAGATACTAATCTTGAGGATCAAAGAAGATATGAGTCAATTGGGTTCCCGGTCCTTTTTATACATACTTTTATATAAAATATTCTAAAAACAATTTATAATCTGCTTTGACTACAGAACAAACATTCATTCAATTACAACAAGATTCGCTTTTCTCTCTTAGAATCAAGTTGTTAAGTAAGGATAGCTTACTTTTATGACGAACCTTTGTTATCTAAATTTTTGATGACTGTACCTTCTGAGTTAATTATATTTGAGTTATTTATTACGAGTATCTATCTTTAACACTCTGAGGGCTTTATTTTCTCTTTTTATTTATACAATGTGAAATAATGTATACAAAAAATCATACAAAATACATATCACACGCGTGAACACAAGCGATTACTATATCCTTTTGTGTTGTTGAGCAAAATACAAATTGTTTATGCAAAAATTCGTTACACTAGATGCCGATTCTCTCCGGTAAGAGTTTAAGCCCATCTTTCATCTACATCTTTTTTTTAAAAATTTTTACGTACGCGTTTCAATATAAAAGAGAGAGAAATAACAATTGCTTTTTCCTAACTTTATTTTTGTGATAATTTTTTAAAAGCAAACCATGGTTACTACTGAAAAGATTACTTGTCTCTTGAACTGGAAGGCTACTCCTTATCATCTGCCTCTCTTTCTTGCCTCTCAACTTGGTTACTTTACTGATGAAGGCATCAAAGTTGCTATTCTCGAGCCCAACGACCCCTCGGATGTTACAGAAATCATTGGCTCTGGTAAGGCTGACCTTGGTTTGAAGGCTATGATTCACACGATTGCTGGAAAGGCTAGAGGATACGACATTAAGTCCATTGGCACTCTTTTGGATGAACCTTTTACTGGTGTCATTCACTTGAAGCATAAGAGTGGTATCACTGATTTCCATTCCCTCCGAGGCAAGCGTATCGGTTATGTAGGTGAATTCGGCAAGATCCAATTGGATGAATTAACGCAACACTTTGGTATGACTCCCTCTGACTATCATGCCATTCGTGTTGGTATGAACGTGACTGATGCAATCATTCGCGGTGATATCGATGCCGGCATTGGTATCGAGAATGTTCAGCAAGTCGAATTAGAAGAATGGTCTGTTCAACAAGGAAGATCTCGTGACGATGTTCAGATGCTTCGTATTGATGAATTGGCTGAATTGGGTTGTTGCTGTTTCTGTTCCGTAAAGCGAAAGAAGGAAAATGATAGGTTTATTGTGTTAATTACTTGTATTAGATCCTCTATATTGGTAACGAAAACTTTATCAAAAACAACCCTGAAAAGGTTGAAAAGTACCTTCGTGCCATCAAGCGTGCTACTGATTACATGATAGCTCATCCTGCTGATGCCTACAATACTTTTGTAAAATCCAAGACTCACTTGGACACTGACATCCAACGCAAAATCTTCCAACGTTCCTTCCGCTACTTTTCTCGTGATCTCAAGAATGTAGAGCGTGATTGGAACAAGGTTACTGCGTACTGTAAGCGTCTTGATATTGTTGGTAGTGACTTTGAGCAGAATCAAACCAACGAATACTTGACTTGGCCTCTTCTTCCTGAATCTGAGCCTGGTGTTGAACCCGCTACTGTTGAAACAGGTGTAGTCAAAGGTGGCTGTACTCGTTGTTTGCACAGCAGTATTGCACCACCTGAACTTGCTGCTTTATAAGGTATAAAATAGACTAAGCAAACAATTTTTTTATTAACATCTTTATTTTACACTTCTTCCCTTTTGGTTAAAAAGGGAGAGGGAAAGTAATGGTCGACACTAGGGGAGCTCAAAGCTTGTCTTTTTCTTTTTCATAGAAAAGCTGTGCTTTGTGGCTGAGAATTTAAAACTCTCATTACCTGATCAGGCTAGTACCTGCGAAGGGAAGTTGTCGACCCTCAACTAAATAAAATATTCCTCTTTATAACAATACTTATTGCACAATCTATTGATTTGGTTTGATCTTGAATTCAAATGCCATATATCTTTTGAGATGCTGTTTATGTTTTTGATGTCCTTACCATCAGTAATTTTACATTTAGTTAAATCGTATAAAAGCCAATATTTCTTGATTAAAACAAGTTATAAGTTTTGCATTATCCTGCAAGTTGAAAAAATTCAGTAACTTTTCAGTCAGTCGTACAGTTGAATCAGCTTTAGTAAAAGTAAACGAGCTTTTAAGGGAACAAGGCAAAGATCAATTTTATATTTTTTTGGCAAAGCACTTGACTATATGACCAGGAATAAACTATTATTTGGATAAAGGAACTTAATAGAAGTTTGATGAACATGAAAGGCCTCTTGTTTATTTTGACAATATTTTGAATTTATGAATATTGGTTATGATAAGGTCTTGTTCAACAAAAGGATCTTTATCTAGCACATTTTATTTCTAAGACCATTAAGATCAAAATCAAGTCTGTTGTGAACTAGCCTAAGCAATTTTTTAAAACATAAATAAAAATTTATTGTCATATAAGACACAGTTAAAGCAAATCAAATTTGACGAAACCGTTATAAGCTTTTGGAATCAGCGGTCTCGATGTCTGAATATTTAATTTGTTCTAGCGATTACAGACTGAGTTGTGGAAAAACAAAAAATCTAGCAAGATCAACCCAACTCAGAAAACTGCGGATAGAACACCAAAAATGATAAAAATCATGGAATATGAATAACGTTGCTTGTACAACGTCCGCTCGAGAGAGAAAAAAAGTCGCAAGACTCTAGCTTTGCGATTATGACGAACAGCTCAGACAAATGTAACTAGTTAACAAACAAATGTGCTCGTGAACCTGAATGTGCATATCCTTTTCATGAATGTACCAAGTGAAGTATAGGTGCAGATTGACAAACATGAATAGGTATGTATATTCAACTAATTTTCAATTACTGCATCGTGTTGTCTCATTGTTTGATACCATTCGGAAATATCGTCCATTCATCTTGGACGCAAAAGCAATGCTAACAAATCTTTCATTCACAGCAAATGTTCTTGTACAGCATTGGATAATTCCGCTTGCTTTCATCCTCCGATGCTTCAAAAAAAAAAAAAAAAAAGTGAAGTGTTTTATGATTATCAATTAAATCGATGCAGTGATAATCTATTAAAATTACTCTCTTCCTTTTTCATGTTTGTGTGAAGATGTAGCTTAGAAATGCGAGTAAAAATATGGCTGCGCAATGTTTATTTGAAAAGTGCATTTATGATTTCTGAAAAAAGTATATGAAAAACGTTTTAGAAAAAAGCTGAATTTTTCTTTATTTTTTAGGAAATAAAAATAACCATTAAAGCGTATAAAAAAGGGAAAGAAAAGGGTCATTATCTTTTCCCCTCAAAAGTGTGGAGAAGGGAATTTTTTTTTAAATGTTGCAAGTTGTGTATGTGTTAAAAAGACAATAAGTCCTTTTTTTCCTTCTTTTTTGTGGTTTCTTTTTTTTTTTTTTTTTTAGTTTCTTTTTTTTGTTTTTATGCAGAAATGGGCGTTCAATAAAATGTTATTTTTTTTTGTATGTTTTTCTCTCTTTTTCTACTTTTTTTTGGGTTTTTTTTGTATATAAGAAAAGAAAGGAAAAAAAAAAGAACAATAATAATATGTATGTGTATATGTGTAATATGTGTGGGTGTATGTGTGTACGTCATTAAAAACTTTTTTTTGGTTATACTTAGGCACTCAATAATACAGTCGAAGTAGCAGTGGGAGTAGCCGGTCCAGCCGGTGGAGCATCAGGAAGAGTAAAATGATGAAGTAAAAACTGTTCTTGATCAATTTTCTTCAGCTTTTTAACACCTTGTATTTCATCTTCTTCCTCTTCTCTTGACCGCTTTGTTGTTGTTGTTTCAGGTTCATGAGATAACAAATGGTTTGATTTAATGCAGTTTAATAGCAATTGAGTATCTTGTTCCTCTTGTTGAGTACTATTTATTGTATCCAAAAGTAATATATCACTTGTAGCTTTGTCTACTTGATCAAACCATGACCAATCGCAGGAAAGCATATTATCAGAAATAGATTTGTCCTCAATAGAAGACTTTGCCTCAACCAGAGTATTCAACTGGTCTTGATTGCTATCAGTAAACATGAATTCATCTAACCCATCAGCTAACCAAGCATCCGGATGTAATTCTGAAAGAGCTTGTTGTTGTTTACGAACATGATTCCATAATCTATTCAGTTATCAATGATACTTGCTGATGTATTTAATGTGTATGTGTGTACCTTGTAGTTAATAATATTTTTCTTAAAGGAACCTCATATCGAGATGGAATTGATGGGTATACTTTCATTTGACTAGCATCTGCTAAACGTTTCATTAAAACCTCTTTATTCATTAAATCCATCATCAAGTAATAAAAAAAAAATTATAAAATGAGAAAGAAAAGTGTATAAAAAGAGAAAAAGAAAGGAATAAATTATAAAATGTTTGAACGAATGAGAAGATAGCGGAGGCCAAAACAAATTTATTTATACTTTTTGAAGCGTCAGTTTGGGTCATATCCCATCCCAATGAAAGATAAGGACGGGGTTTTTAAAGTGTGTGCCTGGCTATTCGTTTTACGTCATGATTCATGTGACTTTTCGATTGTAAGAGATCCGAAATTGATCACAGTAAATGTATGTAATTGTACAATGAAGATCTGCATTAAAATCATATAAAATAGGCGCAGTTCTACTCAAATTGACTGATTCAATTTTAAACATCTTTAGTCATTCTTTTTATAACCAAATACTCTACCAACCTTTCATTTTATTACAATAAAGCAACAAAAAAAATTCCCTTTTTCTTTACTGAATAATAAATATTTTAGGAAAATGAAAAATATGTATTTTTTAACATAAACCATTACAAATAGCGATATGACTGTGAAATCAGGCCAAAAAGAAGAAGAAAAAAAAGAGAATTTTAACCTGAGACAGTGTATAAAAATCAGGCTACTTTCCACATACACACATATGTAACTTATTCGATAAAATTGAAGAAAGTTTTTATTAATGATATCGTCAAAGTAAGTCTGTGGAATACTGAATAAATACAAGTTGAAAAGTCTAGTCCTTTTAATACAAAAGCACTGATAATCTCCCCCTTTCTTACTCCATTGTTTAAAGTCAGTTAAGGGATGAATTATGTCAAGGAGATCAACAAGCAGATGAAGTAGATATTTAAACACTTGATTGCCTCTAATTTATATCCTGTTCACTATAGATTGGGAACAAGTATTGTGTGAGTATATGTGCATAATTTGTTATATTTAGAATAATTAATACATTTCATTGCCCAATCAAAAGTTTGAGTTTGTTTAATCTAATTTATTAGCCAATTTATAACTCAAAGACATTATTACACAAATTAAGGAGTCAAAAAAGATTTGTTATTGTTTTCTCTCACAGTGTTTGACATGTTGCACAAACAAACTCTTTAAAGAAGCTTGAGATTTTTAATTAAAAAGACCTTTTCTTTTCTCTTATATCTATTCTTCTTTATGGATACACATTCATCTTTTGATCGTAAAGCGATAAATCGTACGTCTTCCTTCAATCAATTGCTCTCAAAGGGTCGTCGAAGATCAAATACAGTCATTGAGTCTCCCAAGCGACCAATTTCCAGACAAAGATCGCTTTCAGAGTTGGTGAATCGAGTAACAAAATTATCATTACGTTCACCAGTCATTCAAGAAAAAGACGAAGAAATCCAAAGCTATTCTTCAAAAGTAGAAGATTATAATATATTAAGGACTATTGGTGCAGGTGCCACTGCCTCTGTTTATTCTGCCATTTATAAACCAACGAGTTCCTTGATCGCAATTAAGACGGTTAATTTGGATAATAATCCAGAGGACGATGATTCAAGATTGGATTCACTACGAAAAGAAATACAAATCATGACCTTGTGCAAGCATCCACATTTGTTAGAAGTCTATCAAAGTTTTGTTCATTCTTCACAATTATATATTATTACTCCTCTTATGTCAGCTGGTAAAAAATCATTTTGATTGCGATACTCAAACACATGAAACTGATCATACAACTTAGGTTCCTGCTATGATTTACTTCTCAGTAATCAACGTACTGGCCTTAAAGAAAACATTGTTGGGTGGTAAGGTGTATAGTTTTATAGGTGCTTGATCTAATTGATATGATTAGTATTCTGAAACAAGTTGCACTCGGACTTAATTATTTACACGGAAATGAACTTGTGCACAGAGATATTAAGTCTGCAAATCTCTTGCTTGATTGGGACACAGGCCTTGTTAAATTAGCTGACTTTGGTGTAAGCAATCATCTGTTTAATACGTCAGACTTGCCCAAAAAGAGCACAGTCTCCCTTTTACCTTTTCAAATACCTCAAATCCATCAACTGAAAAAGGCACGTCATTCATTTGTGGGCACGCCCTGTTGGATGGCACCTGAAATCTTGCTGAACCACGATTATGATACAAAAGTGGATGTATGGTCCTTTGGAATTACTGCGATTGAATTGGCTTCTGGTAAGCCACCTTTTTCAGAATATGATCCTATCACTGTAAGTAAAAGTCTCTGAAACGTTTGAAAAACTCATGTTTATCTATCAGATATTTACAATCATTGTGGATGACCAACCACCAACATTAGATAGTGAGACTGCTTCTCTTGCTTTGCAGGAATTCATCGAGCATTGTCTTCAAAAGGATCCAACCAAACGCAAAACTATTTCAGAGCTACTCAATCAGTCCTTCCTAAAGAAAGCGTCTTCCCCTGAAATATTGAAAAAGTACCTTAACAACCACCATCCTGGTCTAAACAAAAAAAAATTTCATTCTACTAAAAAAAGCTCCTGCCCCGATGATGATGACTCTATCTCTTGGAAAACTGAAGATGAGGATGAATCCACTTGGGACTTTGGTGAACGAGGATTGAGAGTATCCATAGAATGTTTGGACTATGACACTCCTGTTACTCAATCACCTATCACGCCAAGTGATAGTGATGTATTGTTGAAAGTAAACAAAGCTCATTATTTTTAATGAATTTAATCTGATCTGCCTGATGAATAAATAAAACGTATGCGTATCTGTTTTATGCCTTGCTACTTTTAAGCCATCTTTTTACATATAAATATGTTTCACGAATAAGGAAAAGTTATACATCAATAAAACTACTGAATAATGAACAAAGGCTTTATCAGTCCTCAGTCAGTGTAAAAAGGAATAATAATAATAAAAAAAAAAACATGAATTTTATTTTGAAGCTAGTTTTTTAAAACATGACAGTGTCCTTTAATTGAAAACGAGGTACCTTCCTGTAATCTCCTACTTTGCCAAGTCTCCAGAGATAAACATCTAAACCACCAGTTGTCGTAAGTCCGTTGGATGCTTTCACAATTTCATCGCATGCGACTACACTAGCTGCTCTTAATGTTGTTGCCACTTCTTCTGTCAAATCCTGATTGGATTCAATCATTTCTTGCCATTCCTTGGAGATTTCCAAAATGCCGAGATGAGCAAGCATAGTTGGGATCACATTATCTGCGAATACTGTCAATTCGTTTATATCCTTGAAATCAAACAAATCAGGGACTTGATCTCTCAAAGTAAACCAGATGTGATAAACCAAGATTTGTGCCTTCTTGAATAAATAGACTGTATCATCTTGGAAGGTGTAGTGGTCGTGAAGTCCGGGGAATGCCTTTACCAAGCTCTCGGTCAAATAAGTTGCATCTTGTGGTTGTTTTTTAGCATGGTCCAAGATAAATTCTGCAAGGTCCTTGTATCCGTGTGCTAGCAAGTAATCTCCTGTAGTGTTCAAGACAGAGGCGATACCAACAGCTAAGGGTTTCAAGGCAGTAGGTTCTGTCAAGGTGACAAAGTCTAATGTTTCATGACGCACTTCTTTGTCGATAGGGAACTGAAATATCTCTGATACTTTAAATATATCAATTTCGCTCCATGTCTTGGCATCCATAGGAATACCACCAATATGCATAGCCATCACACCATAACGAATCGTATCAAATGCACTATGATAAGTTGTGAGAACATGTATGTATAAATCATATCACAATCTTACCCTCTATCAGCTAATTCATGAAGTTCTAAGCGATATCCGCTACCAAAATTCAATAAATCAATCAAGGATACAAAATTTAATTCCTCTTCCATCGAATCAAACTTGATAGGTAAGCGGATGGTAGAATCATAGGCAAGCTCTTGATATTGTACTTTATCGAGCTTGTTTAAGAATTGATCAATGCCTTCTTTGGATACTTTCACTTTTGAGCTTTTGTTAACCAAAGAACGACAAGATGAACGAACTGCTTCAACAAAATTTCCCAAAGGTAAACTTGAGGATTTATCGGTCACGTTCATTTTCTATACAAAAAAAAAAAAAAACAGGTTTCTCACTTTTGGCTTGCATTTTTATTTACTTTCTGTAATCTACCGCAGTTAGTAGTCACGTCGCACAAGACATTGTTTTGGATCTGGCTATTTTACAGCTATCTCACACATGCCCATACATATACAGATCCTATATTTTTATTATTAATTTTTTATTCAATGAAAATAATTTTCAAATTTATGCTCTATCAAGTATTCTTTATAAAAGGCCACTATTTATAACATACGAATGCCTTTTTTTTTTTTTTATTTGTTGATCATGCTCTCTAGCATCAAGAAAGATAGTACTTCAAATGTAATTTAAATCCCAGCTTTGGTATATTTTCACAAGAAAATAAAATAGACATCTTGCCGCAGCATATTTTATCAGATCTAGCAAGCTTATTCATGTTTCCTGATTGATGAGCAACCATGTCGAAAGATCGACACTATCCTATTGCAGTTTGTACCATCCAAAAGAGGAAAACACGCTCTTTCTTGGACGCGTGGTGCGTTTTATGCTTACTTTTTACCAGGGTTTCGGGGACTGTTTAAGACGGTCTGAGACAACAATGGTACAGTGCCAAACTTTCCAGGCCATCAAGAAACAGAATCTGGAGTTACTCATGCGGAGTAAAAATGTCAAATTTCCATCTTGCTGACATAATCTCTATCCCTGGATCCTATCCTTTAGTTACTGATGGGATATCAAGAACATAGCTGATGTATTGGACAAAGTAAATTGGTTAGTTCCTATAAGGTAAACCTAACTGTATCCTAGATATCCATCGCATAAATTTTCCAAAAAGCACATTCATTGTCTAAATATGTACTGACAGCTCCGAATGACTGAATCCATCGGTGACACCTTATGCTTACTTCTTGACCTTTTGCCTACTTGTCTTATTTCTCTCAGGTCTACTCTCTTTTGGACGTGCGGATCATTGATAGCTTTTTTTTTTCACTTTTGCTCAAAGTGGATCAATTGCATCATCATATTATAATACTTTTTTTTTTTTTTTTTTTTTTTTTTTCAGGATGTCGCTTCCTAAAATGGCTTTAGGATCTCCATCCGCTTCCTTTTCTGACCGTTTATCTTCCAATGTCCTCATGTTAACATATTCTGCTTGTGATTTCCAAAAGACCTTATGCTTGCCTATCCCTTGCTTCATGGTCCTCGTCTAGGCGAATAGAATCATTTGCTTATTTTGCACCAGTCGGCACTTTTTATCCAATAAAAATTTCTTTATTTCGGTGCAAACTTCGAGCATAGATTGGTGCTGGCTTTGAATATTTCAAGTCTTTCTTTGAACAATGTTTTCATTAAAATAACAATTGCCCATGCTGAATATTTTAAATGGAAGGTGTTTGCTTAGTATGAAGCGATGGTGCAATGTCTTTTTCTAAAAAGCATCGTATAAAAAGTACGGGATGCTCTTCAACAATTTTTAGACAATGCCCAATACCAATCAAAGGACTTGTTCAATTGAACAACCCCGAAAATTTAGTAAAAAAAAAAAAAAGACGCGCACAACAGTCACTTTTTGCTTTTCTTTTCTTTTCTTAAAAATGTCCCAAACGCCTGAAGAAGTTAAACCAGAAAGACAATTAGGAACTGTTTCTTTTCCTTTAGCTAGAGTCAAGCGTATTATTAAAGAAGATAAAGACATTTCTTTAATTGGTAGCGAAGCAACTTTCTGTATTACTTATGCTACCGTAAGTACTTGACTTTCAATATATAGGCTGATCTAATGACAAATTAGGAATTATTTTTGGAATATCTTGTAAAAGAAGCTTATACAAAAGTAAAACAAGACAAAAGAAAAACAGTTTACTACAGAGATTTGGGTAAAGATAGAAAGGGAAATATAAAAGCTATGAACCAATCCATACAATTATAGCCAAGGTTGTAAAAGAAACCGCTTCATTTGAATTCTTGGAAGATGTGATTCCAACTACAATGACACTAAAAGCAGCTGTTGAAAAGAGAAAACAAGCCTTAAATGAAGACACGTCCGTCAAGAAACAGAAACCAAATACGAATAACGAGACTCCAGTTGAAGAAGTGGTAGAGGAACAGGAAACAGTTGAAAGCAATAATGAAGAAGCTATGGAAGAAGACGTAGAAGAATTACAAAAGGCAGAATAGGGAAGAAAATAATAATTATTTTATTTTTTATACACACAAACTTATATGAAAGAAAGAAAAAGATTATATATACAATCACATACAAATAAAAAAAAATGTACAGAAAAAAAGCATGAGGGAGATCAAATTGAATGTCCATAATTATTACTTGTTTCACGACTTCGTGTTATACGCCCTTCATCTTCAAATTGACCATTCTTTGTACCAAACCGATTTTGAAATTTAATCAATTTACGTGTTAATATATCCATGATTTCCAATGAGGTTTGATTGTCTTTGTCTTTTCCAAAATCAAATGAATCCTCCTCTTCGTGTTCAATGGGTATTGTACTTGCACTACTCAGTGAGCACGTATCGTCATTGTTATCTTCCTTGATTATTTCCAAAGGGTCCTTAGCGGATTCTTTAGAAGCCATCTCAATCTGTATAGAACTGATGTATTCCAATATTTGTTTTGCTCGACGGTTCATTTCATAGATCGTCATACGTGCATGTGGATGTCGTGTCCTGGCTGGCGGTGAAGAAGCACGTGATTCAGGTGTAAAGTATTCAAAGATGGCTGTTCCTATGTTGGTTGGTTCCTCTGGCTGACTACTGGTCGGAGTACCTTCATCCACAGGTGAAAAGTCTCTTGGTTGAGGTGTGGATGTACGTGATCTAGGCTTGCCCCTTTTACTGCCCCCTCTACCTCTTCCTGATCCTGCTCGTCTTCTATCCTCTGTTGTTTTGTTTTGTTTCTTTTTTGGTTTTGTGATCTTGGCAATCATTTCTGAGTCAGACTCATCTTTATAAAGACAGTTAAAAATAAATAGAAAAATCATGTATACATACCTTGCTCTTTAATAACCGGAAGTTCTTCCATCACAGGCTGGGCCAATAAATCATGTTTCTCTAAAGAAGGACTGATGTCTTTGGTTTCAGCTGAAGGAGAAGGAGATCTTTGGCCTGATTCATATAATTCCAGTGCACTTCTTACTGCTAATACATCTTCTAATGACATGGATGCCTCTCTACTATTCAGCGTCATTCGTTTCTTTGGTACTTTCTTTTCATGTCCACTTGAACTGTATTCTCTTTTGGTTCTACATCAAAAGCATCGTTATTTTCACAAACAGGACCAAGTTGTTTATTCACTTACTTTCCACTGGACAATCGAGTGACAAAGTGGTTTTCTGGTTTACATAATTCACAAAAGTATTGCTCAGGAATATCTGGTTCGTCAAGTCCCATACATTCACAATGTTGCCATACTTCACATTCATCACACTGTACCATTAATCCAACACTATCTGCACACACACACAATAAGAATGATGATAAATTATATTCAATAATGTACATACGAGATTTTCCACATGTACAGCGAGTGACTGAATCAGGCTCGGAACTTTCCTCTTCTGAACTTGATTGTGATCTTCTTCTTTTCATTTGTTTTCTTCCTCTTCCTCTTCCATTCTTTTTACCAAGTGCTATACAATCATATTATTTATATACCAATTTTATCTATTTTATAAGCAACTTACTCATTTTTTCTTCCTTCTTTTATATACAATGTAATAGTTTCAAACTTTTCCTTTCACTCACGCAATTAGAACAAAGGGATGGGGATAATGAACAAGAGGTTTAAAAAAAAAAAGTACACAGTACGGCGAATTATGTGAAAAAGAGGGAGATTTTTTGTTGACAGTCACAATGCGATTCGCATTGTTTTAAAAAGTTTACCCGGTTTCTGTTTTGCAGCAGAAAGAAAAGCGACTATGCATTTATAGAAAAGTACTTTGATTAGAATACATAATCAAAAAGGGATGTTTGTTGTATTCTGTCGAAAATCAACAAGTGAGAAAGAGAGAGAGAGAGAGAGCAAGAGGCTATCGAAGGAAAAAAAAAAAAAGGATTGACATAAAAAAGAAAGTGTTTTTTTTTTTTGTTCAAACAACGACACGACACACACACAGATCTATGGAACTAAATTGTGGCTTGTCCACTTTAAGTTAGCATCACCAGTAAAAGTGATGATGCAAATGGATGTACAAATCATTGACCAACCTAGTTCGTTGACCGAGAAGACAAAGGCAGAAATGGACTAAAGACTTAGGATTAGCACATAGGACAGTGATGAAAGTAGTGTGAGGATGAATAGATCCTTTGTTTCTCCTTCTTTTCTCCTGAAACCCCTCCTCGACCTTGTTCAGTCTGCTTCTTTTGGTCCTGTTCTCCGGTCACTGGTTACAAAGTCATCGGCGCTCAAATGACAGGCCTTTTGTTGCGACCAGAGGCTCCACTTCTTTCTCGGCTCTCTAACGGCCTAGTACACTACCTGGCCACTCTGAACAGCATGTCGTGGGGCCCTTTCACCATCCTCTGCGGCTCTCCTTGATCGTGCTGACAAGGTCTCCCCTTTTTGGTTGACTAGGTCTATTGACTCTCTCTCTTTTCGTCCCAATTCATCTGCTCTCTTGAGTTCCGCTCCGAGGACATGAACTAGACCATTTTGAATTTGCTGATATTACATTTTTTCTATTTAACCATCTTGTTTACTGAATGGACCTTTTTGACAGCATGCCTGGCCATCATGCATTCTTGACTCCCCATCCTGCAGAGAAGTCTGAAGCCCTCTTGTGCCCCCCCCACGACAAGTACGGTACTCATGATGACGCATGTCTTATCACTCTTCAAGTTTCCACATGATCCTCTCACGAAAACAAGCAATTTGTGACGTTTTTTGTCAAGAATACAAAGAAAGAGTAGATGTGAAAGACAGAGAAAAGACAACTGGACTGTGACTTGTCCGGATGCCAAGTTGGATGGAGAAGTTTCTCTTTCGAGTATAAAAAAAAGAGAGGCATTGGCTAGAAAAAGTGACCTTTTCAAGAAGACAACAGTCTGGGATCACGAAAAGTGGATGATGGATCCTTTTTGAAAAGTACAGCAAAACACTTCAGCTTGCTTTGGTTGACACTGCCCACTTTTGTCGGATTTCCAAACGAGTCGGTGTGGATGGATCTGTCCATTCGATTGGTCAAAGAGACCCGGGTGCATGAGCATCGATGAGAAACAAAAGCAGCCAGTGAGCCTTCATCTCTTGTGCACCGACAGGGAATAAGTCTAGTGTCGACAAACAAGATGTCGATGGAGATGCGATTTGTTGTTTTGTTTACTCATCTGGGATTAAAGACAACACTCTCTAGGCTTGTTCCGATACCCAAACGCGATGATGGGAACTGAGTAAGGAAAGTATCTTTTGAATGTTTCATTTATTGAGTTGACATCCACAAGTAAGATGAAGAAGGTATTCATCCCCTGATGAAGCAGTGGGTAGAGAGATAAAAAGAAAGAGGATAAAAAGGATGCATAAAAAAAAAGGATGATATCAGAATGTGATACACGGTTTCAAAATGAAATAAAAAATCAGTCGTTTTTTTTAAATGTTTTTCTTTTTTCTTCATGTCTCATACGAATTCACCTCATCATCATACTGAAAATAGAGATCCAATCATGGAAGATGATCATTTTTCACTTCGATTTGGAAATCCTATTCAAATCATTCATGACACACCCAAGCATGAAATCGATCCATTTGAACCCAGTAAGAATCATATGCCGACAGTGCTCGCTGGGGTATTGAAGGAAGAAGGCAAGATGAAGAAGAAGGAGCCGGTTACGATCATAAGGGATACGACTTGCAATGAATACTTTCACAACAAGAATGGTACGGTGGATGAAATTGATCACACACAAGATTGATAAAGAAATAAAGAAAGCAGAAGGAGAAGACTATAATAGAACAGATGAGCCAAAAAAGAATAAAGAGAGGTTGACTGTACCCTAAAACCAACCATGGGATACTTAATCTATCCTTTACATGACCATATTTATCTCTTGTCCTTTTTAAATAATCGCCATTGAGCTCTATTCTTTTCTCTAATTGACTCAGTCTCTGTCTGTATTCTTCAAACAGTCTCCTTTGTTTCACCACCAAAGCATTCACTCGGGTCCATCGATCGTGATCTTCCAGAGTGTCTGGTCTTGGACCGACCGGCTGAAGGTCGAGTGCGTCCAGGTTCTTTTGATGACAGGCAATCTGAATCTTGGCGATCTCGATTCTTGATTGTGTCTGCTGGATGTGGTGTAGGGTGTGTTGAAGGTCGGATTGAGAACGTTGAAGGGTGTGTTGAAGATAGGGTGGGAGTGCCTCGGTGTCGATCGGAGGTGGCGGAGGGGAAAGTGGAGATTGAATGTGACGATAGAAACCAAAGAGGTTCACAAACCGGTTGCGTTCGTCCAGACTACGCGCGGTAAGCCGGATGGGATGGTGCAGGTGAAAGAGGACGAGGTCCTTTTGAGTAGGGTCCAGTGGATCGAGTGTACAAGACACATGGACCCAACGGTCTGATTGTGTTTCATCCAGCACGTCATCTAATGTCACCCTCTTCCTTCTCACTTCTTTTTCACCCAACCATCGTCTCATCCACCTTCTTTTCTTGGTGGGCTGTAGAGGATGATGACGATGATAGAAATACAAGAGAGCTGTTTTAGAACGGATGGGATAAAGAGCGATGGTGTGTGGAAGGAGTCGGACGAGGACAAAGGTATGTCTCTTTGACCATTTGAATAAAAAGAGCATAAGAAAAAGAAAAAAGGGGATTGGTGGAATATAAAAATGAGTCAAGTGTGATTTGATTGAATGAAAAAAAAATTTTTTTTTATTTCCCACATTGATAAGATCAAATGATAAATTATCTTTTTGTGTGACAATCCAAAATGGAGAACTGACCTGATTCAGGAGAGTGCATGAGGAAAGTAAAAGAGAGTAATTTTGAAGAATGATAGATGAAGGTATCATTTGGTTTTGATAATAAAATAGGTAGTTCCAAATACCTTGAACCATCTTGTTGGGTCGATAATAAATTATGGTGATTTAAAAGGATGTCTTGTATGTCGGGTAATTCTAATTCGATTAAACTCTTCTTTTTCAGTGGACCTTGTCGACCCAAATAATAATTGAATTCAGTCGAAGGGACTCGGATAGAGTGAGTGGATGGAATGTATTGAATACAAGAAATAGTTGGAAAGGGAATAATCGATCTTGGTGGTGAAGGAGGGGGTGAATTGGGTTGTTGGATTTCGATGGGTGATTGGATGAATTCATATTCAAATTTACTGATACCCACAATCGTCCAACAGAGATAATCACTGACTTGTTGATCTTGAATGGCTGTGAAATCGATATAAACATTATTATTCAAATCATTTTCTATTGTCTTTCCATTTGAATTTAAATACAAATTGGGCGTATTGGCTAATTGTAAAGCGACTTTTTGCATTTGAGACAACAAACCAAACGCATCATACACCACCTTGTTCTTTTCCACTTTACGAATGATCAAAGGAGGGGATGTGATACCGGTCTGAATGTCTTTTAATAATATTTCTGTACCATAACTGATGGCTTCCGTCTTGTTGGGTTGACGCAAGACGATGATTTCAAAAGGTGACCAAGTAGAATGTTTCGCGCAGAGTTGATTGGATTCGGTTGACATGTATTTTGTACGGACTGTTTGTGAATTGATTCTGTTGAAGAGTGAAATAGTAGAGTGATTAAAAAGACAACTTGTCGCATTTCTTGTCTTTGCTGTCTTTTTGGATGGTTTGGAGATGATGGATATCGGATTTGAATAGAACAAGGCATCATTCATGTTTAATTTTATTCTAAATTGTTTTGATTTAGCAGATGAAGTCACATAAAGATATTTAAAATATCCTTTGGATTCATCATCTAATAAAGTACGTTGTTCTAATATCGCTTGATTATTTTCATTCATAATCGTCATTGAAATCATACAGTTTGTCTGACTCTGACTGATCACGATCGGTGGTGGACATAAAAATCTCTTTTCGGTTCCATAGGATTTTTGAGCAATCGAAGCATGATAACACGTCACCTTGTTGGGTTGTTTAGGTGAAAGTGGTGGTGAATTCAATTGTCTTTTTTCAATCATCGATTCAATAGACATGCTCAATTTACGTTTCTTTGTTATCGGTTCTACTTTATCAATCGCATTTAAAAGTGATTCCATTGGGGTCATTTTGAATAATAAAATAATAAAAAATAAAAAAAAAGAAAAAAAAAAAGAAAAGCATAGGATTTTTATAGACGTGAAATGTGTAACTATCCTAATTGGGATGAACTGATAAGATGGTCCACTTTATTTCAATATCTCTTTTTCTCACTCACTCTCTCTTTCTTGATCTTCTCACGTGCTCAAGTTCATACACTCTTTTTCTCTCTCTCTCCTTTCTTTTCGTGATGAGAGGATAGACAAAAGGAGGAAGGGGGGGGGGTAGGTAAACAATCCTGTAATCCCATCCCATCAATTTAACTGGTGAAAAAGATCTAATTTTTTTATATATAATTACAATTACTAAATATAGTAATGATAAGAAAATTACATTTCATTCGCTTTTAAGCTTTTTTTTTGACATTTTCTCGCATGTGACACACAAATCCCTTCTTGCCATTTCCAGATAAAGTAAAATCATGCTCCTTTTTTCCTTTCAGCGTGAGAAAATTATCTTATGTCATCCTCTCCATCTACCATCCACTCTTATCTGTCCTCCTTTGGGTTGTAAGCCAATCTTTTTTTTTTTTATTCTTATTTTTTAGAATCCATCATTTTATTCATTTTTTATAATAAAGAAATAAAAGAAAATAAAAAAAAAAAATGAAGATCACCTCATATAACTACATTATTATAAAACAACTCCTTATGATAGTATCATGTGTCCCTAATAAATAAAAAAAAAACTATTTTCAAGTCGATCAGCTGTGAATTGATAGCAAAAAAAGAATACAATACTTTCTCTTGGATGAACAGTCACTTTTTAAGCTATTCAGTTGATTGAAACAGAGTTAAAAAAACATGTTTGAATACATGATCAAGCTTTTAATGTTTTCATTTCAATGAAAGGTGAACAAAAGAGGATTCGTATCGATAAACACAATCATCCCTCTCTTTCTGGCTCTCATCTTTCACTGAACTCTAATGTCAGTTTATGGATCAAAGCGTGTTTTTCTTTTAAGCAGTGGGTGCATCCATATCCATTCACAGTCTTCATCTTGCAATACTCTCACACACACACACACACGCACTGTGACTTTGGAAAGCATTCGATGATTCACCCCCCCCTTGGATGAATCGAATCCCAAAAGCAGCCCTCAAATCATGTTGAGCAAAAAGTCTGATGATCCGTATTGTAACACGCAAGACGACATGATTTTCACTGTATAAAATCAAAAAACACCCTTCCATTCTAAATGAGGATTGATAAACAATGACGAAAAGATGTCATCTTTCTATTCCATCTCAACATCAAAAGTGCTTGATGAGCTCTATTGATTTCAGCAGTCGGTGATGTTCAAGTTTGGAATTTTAAAGACTCGACAACAAGAAAGGGTTGGAATCGAATCCCCCCCCCCCTCCACTGTCTATCACTGATCCATACCAAAGGCAGTCTCATCCTCAGGAGGTCCAATAGGATAGTGAAAAAGTAAATCATCAGGCTGGACATCCTACAAGTTGACGATAGCCTGAGCCACAGGAAACCTCCTAAAACAGCTGAGCTTGTCACTGCCTTCCCAACCTGGGTTGTCTAGGCACCTTTTGGGATTTGTAGGCACAGAGAGAGAGAGGATGGATAGCCATCTTGTGAATAAAACATTCGAATCCCAAGCAGAGGATGACCCAATCCTCCCTTTTGTCCTAGACATCGCATTTGGCTCCATTCTCTGTTTGAATATCACCTGGTTGCTCATCCTAAAATAGCCAAACCGATCCAGATCCATCGTATTCCTCTGTCACTATCAAATAATCTCCATCGATGGATGATGGTCCGTGATATGTTCTGGAGATGTCGTCCACAGAAAAAAGGTATGTGCAAAAAAGAATCGGATGGGTATGCTAACCTGTCTATATAAAAGGACAAGAACAAGATGTCTGTGATCCAACTGAACCTTTATTTACTTTTTTTTCCTACAGAGCATCGTTCGAGTTTTTTTAAGCGAAACCATGTACCTTTTTCCTCAAGTTGTTGTCCTCAAACATGAAAAAATCGATTTCTGTAAAAAGGCGCAAGATAGAATAGGAGGGAATCTTGATCATCTCAGACAGCCTTTTAGGGTCATTTTGTTGTTTGTTCTGAAGATCCTTCTATCACAGGATTTGCAATCTACAGAGCTTCATCATCCAATCAAGTATTACCTACATATCGTGTTACCTGTGTGACTCTTTTTTTTTACTCTTTTATTTTTTTAATATGGGACAAATGAAATCCTTTTTTTTTATTGTTGTAAAATGTCACAGTATGATGCTACATTTATGAAGGCTGCTATTGAAGTAGCTCAAGAAGCCTATGATAATTTAGAAGTGCCTGTTGGATGTGTATTTGTATTGGATAATAAAACGATTCTTGCTAAAGGACGAAATAGGCCAAACGAAACTTGTAATGTAAAGATAAATTAAGCAAATCATTTTCTTTTTGTATTCATGTTCATTAGGCAACACGACATGCAGAAATGGAAGCTATCGATACAATATTAAATGAACATTCGACAACTTCATTTTCAAATGTGGACTTGTATGTGACAGTAGAACCTTGTATAATGTGTGCTTCTGCACTAAGACAAATTGGCATTCGTCATGTTTATTTCGGTTGTGGCAATGACAAGTTTGGTGGAAATGGTTCTGTGTTCAATATCCATTCTGAGTAAGTATGAATACAACAGTGAAAATGATTGATATTTATAGACACAATTAGTACAAGATTGGATGTCAGTGGTTCAAAAGGATATGAATCAGAAGGTGGATACTTTTATGAAGAAGCGATTATGCTCTTGCGCAAGTTTTATGTGAGGGAAAATAAAAATGGTAAAGAAAGAGAGAGAGAGAGAGAATGGTTGATGCTAAAACTAAATTTCTATTATAAACAAGCGCCCATACCAAGAAAAAAGATCAATAGAATATTAAAGACTGAAATCGTACCAAAAAACCAACAATAATAATGATTTTATATATCAATTCATAAAGCTTTATCTTACTCTTCTTTTTGTTCTATATCATTACCAAGTGCATCCTTCTTTGGTGTCGTACGACTCTTCATCCATTCATACCATTCCTCTTCTGTCTTGCCATTCAAAATGGCTACGATAATAACCGACATATTGTCACATCCAACTCCTCCACCATCATTATCGGGTGAAAGGCAGTGATCCATGAGTTGTTCACAAATCTCTTCTAATCGAGTCTTTTCAGCCAATTGGTGTCGAATATAATTCACTACTTGTTGATTCGTCATACAATCCCAAATGCCATCACACGCCAACACAAAGAATTCATCTTCGGCCGTAATCGTGTGTTCAATCACATCCGGATGGCAGGTCACTGCTTGTTCTTCAGGTGGTAAAGTATTGTTTTGTTTAAATTCGAAATCGCCAATAGCACGAGAAAGGGCAAGGTTGCCTAAAGGATGATCAGTAGACTGTATGACTTGTACTTGCTCTACTTACCATTGACCCGGTTGAATTCAACAAACCCACCCGCATTATTAATACGTTCAGATTCTTTTGGATCCGAGGGCTTGTGGTCAAAAGACAGTGGCTTACTTTTACCATTTGAGCTGATGATGGCTCTTGAATCACCCGCGTTTGCCTATCAACCCATCAATATCTCTTCATCTTTCCTGTTCCTTTCTTATTTTCTTACATACGACAAAAATGGATTTTTGATCAGGTGTAATGAGAGCAGTGACAGCAGTACAACCAGAAGGGTCCGATATAAAAGATTGGTCTACAAATCATTCAGTTTTGCATCCTTTAACAATCCTGTTTACCTTCAGCAAGTTCTTTGTCTAACTTCAAATAGGCATCCGTTAAAGCCCTGATGTATTCCTTTTTATCAAAGTATTCTGAACCACGTACATGACGATGAAGGCTTTCTCCTGTATATTTAGCTACAGCAGAACCTGTATTTGATATGAATTAAAAAAAAATGTTTTTCAGTCTTCAATCGCTAACCTCCATGTCCATCATAAACACCAAAAAAGCTTGCTTCAGTCTCTTCTAAATCTAACTCTGCACAGTGTGCATCTTCCATAGCTATATTCAATATAAGTATTTGTATTCATTTTTTTCTTAATCACATACTTAGTCTCCACCCTTGCATGGCAGACAAGCCATAAAGTAAATGTTTATTCTTTCCAGAATGTGTTGTCTTTTCAACAATAGGCTCTGATAATGTTTGTCCCATGACTAGATTGTAGTTTAATTTTATTTATACTTCTATTTCCTCTCTTTTTTTTTTTTTCCCCTACTGTTTTCTTATTCACTCCTCTTGTAAAAGAAGAAGAAAAAAAAAAACTTTCACAAAAAAAAATTTCTATTTCGTCATTGAAGCGTATCCCCCCATTCCAAATAACGCACAAAAAATGGGTCTCCCCCCAAAAAAAACATTTATAGAATAAATGATTTCATAGACTATCGGAATTAGAACTGTATCTCTTTTATTCTTCTTTTGAATGTTTCTCATCGCCTTTTGATATGTGAGCTCTATCTGTTATGCAGTACGTTGCACAAGCCATGATTCAATCTAAAAAAGGAAGCCCAAAGTTATACATTTATGCAAATGCACAAATATGTTAGTGATGGCGTTTATTGGACATACGTTCCAGTAGCCTTTGTTTTACGGTGCTCGTATTCCCTTCTTTCTGTGATGCATGACTACCACAGACATAACCGGATCTTTTACGTTTCAAATGGAGTGTGGTTTTCTTGGAAGATGTTCCCATACTGTCCTCCTCTTCATCACTTATGTCATTATTCGAATTTATTTTTCTCTTTTTTGTACTCATCGGATGCATGGGTATATTCACACTGTTCACTTCTGGTTCTTCACTGTAGTCTTCATTCGGATTCCACTCATCATCATCATCATCCTCCTTCTTTACTTTTTCTTCTGATTCCTCATCAAATTCATCTTCTTCCTCTAATTCTCTCTTGGCCCCTGACACTCTTTTCTTTTTCGTCACCTTCTTTTTCGTCTTTGGCAATTCGATATCACTAGAAAGTAAGGCCAGTTTTGAATTCTCAAGTACCCTCTTGGTCAAACCCAAAGGATCTTCAATCGTGTCCGGAATATCATGCTTGTGTCTTATCGTCATATTCATCTTTCCTTCCTCTGACACGCTGTTTGCGAAAAACACGGTCAGGACAGCCATACTTTCCAATTCAAAATAAGAAAACTCTCGCTTTTCTCTTAACCATTCATCAAACTTTTCGAGTGCGTACCAATTGAGTTTTTTGTAATAAGGAAATCTGAATTTGATAGGTACGTCGGTGGCTTGTTCGATCTGATAAACTCTTAATTGCGTGGCTGCATTAAATGAGTGTAAAAAGTTGCCGCCAATGACAATCGCGTCTTCGGGTGTATAAACTGCATGAATCCATCCAGTTGGAATAAACCTAGTGAATCTTGCTCAGTTTTTCATTTTATACCACTTTTTTGTTACATTGTGTTTCCTGCTCTTAATTCTACAGAATAACAATCCTTGACCAAATCACCAAAGAAAGTGACAGACTGATCGGGTGAAGAAGACCATTTTTGATATTTTTTCAAGTTTTTCGGGGTGGGTTCAATCAAATAAAATGTTTTTGCACCACTCAATACATGATAAAATACCTAAGACAAAATCAGTCTCTCTCTACTTTTTTTTTCATCCTCTTCTTACAGAACTTCCACCAAAATCTATATGACTGTAAAGAGTTAAGCAAGGGATGTGTATACAACGATCACCAACTTACAAATCCGTATAAGAATCCTTTGTACCCATCAAACAATACAATTGTACCTTGGGTCGCTCCTTTGCATCCTTTGGCCATGCTAAATCCACCCAGTCCATCTCCCTTACCACTTGAGGTCTCGTGATTTTTTCTGCCAAGGCAGTTCCACTGATTTCCAAGCTGATCACATTTCTGATCCTATCACGCACAGGATTCGAAAAATAATCTGCCCAGCGACCCAGGGTCCAACCGGTGATTTCAGATTGTGTAGCAACATCAATCACCTCCAGAGGTCGATCTCGACCCACCAAGTCTGCAATTTGAGTCACAGTCAGGTTGGTGGGCATCCTCATACCCAGTCCGGGTTCATTCTTTTCAATAATCAAGGGTTCTCGAAGACCTGTCTTTCGAAAAAGAGCTAGATTGATTTGATCCGCTGTATAGCGAGGAAATGGGTTGGTTTGGAATTGTTTGGCTTGTAGTAATCGTTGCCAGATACGTTCATCGCCTGCTGCAGTGCCTTCATTCAAGTCGGCATAATTTAATCGAGTTGAAGACCGACTTGATTTACGAACTGATTTATCTATAGAAAATGGATTAAAACAAGAGAGTAAAAAATAAGAATAGCAATTAAACCAACATGTGATTGGGCCGTGTTGAACTTGACATGGTGGACAATAAAACTTTTCAATCAAGTCTACATTATCTATTTTTAAACAGTGAGCATGATACCAGTCTGAGCAGGTATCACACTGAAGCCAAGTATCATAATTTGCTGTTGTATTTGTTGCTGGATTCTGTTGGCAAAGCGGACAAGATTCGGAAGACATGAAAAAAATAACAAAAAAAAAATATTTTCTCTTCTCACATAAAACTCAGTCTATCGGAATTTTATTTTCTTGTGAAACGAATCACTGGTTTATCCACATGCAAATGGAATTCACATCAGACAATTTATTTTTTCTCTGCTTTTCACTTATTAGTAATAAAAATTAACCTTATACAGAAAAACGCATCTAACCTCATTTTCTTAAAAGGAGCTCCTTTTCTTGTTTCTCTCTCACATTCTTTACATAATGACGAGTCAAAAGCCATATACAATAGCAAGCGCGTCTAGTGGATTTATGCAGGTAATAAAGAAATACAAGAGAGAAATACAATCAAAGAGAGAAAATTAAGTTGTATGTATAGGATCCCCCTTCATTAAGAAACCAGTATGAAGATGATATTGTATTGAGGAACATTCTTAAAAAAACCATGCCAAAGTCTATTCTTGATTCAATTGAACCTGATTTGTCTAGATTTGGTGAAAGAGTTATTGGCGGTAAAACAAAATAAAACCATGAAAGCCATGTCTTTAATTATGATTAGACATATTGGCTATGGGCGATGATGTAGAGGATCCAAACAATTACCCACGTCTAAAGCAGTATGATGCTTGGTGTAGAAGAGTGGATGAAATAACAACAGCAAAAGGTTGGAAAGAATTAAATGATGTTGCAGCTGAAGAAGGGTAAAAAAAGAAATAACTTTCTATTCTTTCTCATATTCATATGGTTTGAAGCTTAATTGCTATTGCTTATGAACGTAAATACAATGAGTATTCACGTATTTATCAATTTGCAAAGCAATATCTTTATTCTCCTTCTGCTGCCATGTACTCATGTCCTTTGTCAATGACGGGTATGATCTATAAAAGTATAAAACGATACAAGTCCTAACGTTTCTTTCTTTTCTTGAAAGATGGCGCTGCTCGTGTTATCGAATTGCTTGGTACCCAAGAAATGAAAGAGACAATTTATTCTCGTTTGATTAGGTAAACAAGGAAAATGATGATAGTCACCATTGACATTTAAAAATCATTTTGTAGTCGAGACCCCAAATTGTTTTGGACGAGTGGTCAGTGGATGACCGAGCGTCCGGGTGGTAGCGACGTGAGTCGTTCAGAGACTGTAGCAGAACTTGTGGACCCATCTACTAACACTTGGTCTGTATCTGGTTTCAAATGGTTTTCAAGTGCTACTACAGCAGATATCGCCATGCTTTTGGCTCGCACTGTTGATCCCAAGCAAGGCACGGTTCAACCTGTAGGTTAAAAAGAAGTAGCAGACGAATGTGTGTTCTCATCCTTTTAAAAAAAGGGAAGTAAGGGTCTATCCCTTTTTGTAGCCAAAATGAGAAACCCGGATGGATCACTGAATGGTGTTCATGTTCATCGATTGAAAAACAAATTTGGAACCAAAGGGTTACCTACTGCTGAATTAGAATTGGTTGGTATGAAAGCCACAATGGTAAATAGACCTATCCATGCTTTCACCTTGAATTAAGCTTTTTATATATCATAGATGGGTAATCCTGGTCGTGGTGTTCCTAACATTGCGTCTATCTTAAACATTTCCCGCATCTATGCCTCTCTTGGTGTGGTAAGCTATCTTCGACGAAGTCTTGCGATCGCCAAAGACTTTTCCCTTAAACGCCAAGTATTCAATCAAACTCTGGACAAAGTCCCACTGCACGTCACTACCCTAGCCGGGTTGGAGCTTACTTTTCGCGCATGCATCCAGATCGTCTTTTGCTGTATTGAACTCTTGGGGCGTGCCGAATGTCAAAAAGCTACCAAGGAAGATTTGCTTTTACTTCGCCTGTTGACCCCCATCTCAAAATGTTATGTTTGTAAAATTGGTGTTCAGGCAATCAGCGAAGCTATGGAAGCCTTGGGAGGACAAGGGTATATGGATGATACAGGCTTGGGACGTCTCTTAAGGGATGGTCAAGTGAACATGATCTGGGAAGGTACGACGAATGTGATGGCGGTGGATGTTTTACGTGTTATGCGTGAAACAAAAAATGGTTGTTTAACTTCTTTTAAAAAGGTAAAAAAAAAAAAAAAAAAAAAAATTCTCTGAAATACGTTTGTTAAACTATCCTCTTTTGAAACAAAGGTGATTGAAAAGAAAGTCAAGGAATCCACTCAAGTTTCTGATCAGTTGACCAAACCAGGTCAAGCTATTCATACAGCACTCGCAAATATCGACGTATTTCTCCAATCCGCCAGTGATCAATTGGAGGCGAATGCACGTCAGCTTACATTTGCTTTGGGAAGAGTACTCGCCGGTGCTTTACTTGTTGAACAAGCTGCTTTTGGATTGTCTCATCAAATCGAAGGAGCTGATCAAGACCTTTTTGCTGCTCAACAGTGGTGTATTCAACCTGATTTTGTACAACAAATGACACCTGTTATTGCTCATGTGGTAAACCAAGAGGCAAAGATGGTCTATGGCCCCAATGCTAAAATTTAGAAGAATTCTTCTGAAAAATTGGTTTTAACTTGCTTGATATATTTTTTGTACCTTTTATTTAGTTCATAAAGGGGGTACATTAAGCATTAAAATATATTTTATTTTGTTTTTATAATCCAATTAGGAATGAATGATGATAGGCATACTTTTCCATTTTAGATTGAAAGTCAAGGTTTTAAGAGTAACTAATAGTCTAAGCATTTGAATAATTGTTAAAGCTTGCATAGCATTTATTATGGCTTAAGCCCAAACTAAGTCTATTTTCATCTGTTTGCTTGCCCCTATCAAATCCTATCTAATTGAAGAGAAAAGCAAACAGCCTACTTTAAAACGGTCAAAAATTCCAAAGTCTGCTGGGGAATCATAAGTTAGTTTTCATTTAATTTCCCCTTCCAAAGGCATACTATGTCTCTTTTATTAAAAGTTTGTTTGAATAAGTTTTGTTCCTTATATCTGAAGCTTGTCATTTTGAGGCTTTTTCGTTTTCTTTTTCCGAATTAGAAACCATTTTGCATTTTTTTTTTTTTTTTTTTTTTGATAAAAAAAAATGTCAAATAAAAAAGGATCAAAGCAACATTCCAATGTTCAGTTAGGCATTCCCGATGGAGAAATCGAAGTGGACAATGATGCTTATGCTTCAAAGATTGGCGGTACACCTGTAAGTTTAAAATTCTACCTTCTAGTGAACGTTTTTTGACAGAACTAAACAAACTATTTTAGTTGTGGCTTGATCCAAACACGCCACCTTCTTCAGACTATTGTACTTGCCGTGTATGTAGGGATAAGATGTATCTCTTATTTCAAAGCTATGCACCTCTTCCCGATTCAGCTTTTCACAGAGTAGTTTATGTTTGGGCCTGTAACAAGCGATCGTGTATGAAGAAGGAAGGAAGGTTTGGGGTTTATATCATAAAACGAAAGAGATAAATTTTTAATTTAATTATGGCAAAATAGTTTCTCTGTAGTAAGATCTCATGTGGTAGATGAAGTCTATCTGAAAGCACAACGACAAAAGGAAGAAGAAAAACGTAAAAAGGAAGAAAAAAGAAAAGCTGCTGCAGCGAATCAAGGGGCATTTTCTCAAGGATTTCAAGTAAAAAGAGAAAAAAATGCAATTTTTTTTTATTAATGCTGTTGGATATAGTTGGGCGATTTATGGGGAAGCTCAGCTGGGTCATTTGCAAAGGCAGCTGCTAAATCAGCGGCACCAGCCAAGCCATTTGAACTTAAAAGCACATCTCCTTTCGGTATGAAAGCTAGCAACGAAACACCATCATTTAGTGCCAAAAAAGAAGCAATAGATATAGCAGACCAAATGAATCAGTTGAGCATTCAGCCCTCACCACCAGTTGATGCAGCCTCATTGCCTAAATTTCCTGGACAATATCTTTACATTGATGATGAACCTAAAGAACCTCGGTTTAATCCCATCGATATGAATAGATACAAGGAATTTTTAGACATGGAAAAGGAAATGTTGATGGATGTAGATGGAGAAACTTGGCAAGGAGAGACTTATGAAAAGCAGCAACTCCCAAAGGGATTCGATAAACAATTCAAAAAATTCACAGAACGCGTCGAGTTGGAACCATCTCAATGTGTGCGGTACGAGTTTGCTGGTCAACCCTTGTTTTATTCTGCTTTGCACCCTCAACAGCAGCAACAAATCACCTCTTCTTGTAAATATTGTAAAGGCCCCAAAGTATTCGAGTTTCAATTGATGCCCAATGTACTCTCAATCTTACCCACAGCAGAATACGCAAGTGAATCAGAACAATCGGCGGATAATACCAAGAAATCCGCGCTGGATCGTTGGAGTGTTGGTATGGAATTTGGTACAATCTTGGCCTTTGTTTGCCAAAAGGATTGTCATCCTGGCTCAATAGAAGAGCCAGCTTATGTAGAAGAAACAGTTCTTGTCCAATTTGAAACGGATTAAAGTGTTATGTACAAAAAAGATATTTTATTATGTAAAATAAATACAGGCTTAATGCTTCATAGCATCAGCGGTTTCCTTGGCTTTTCCTGAAGCGTTTTCAGCAGCATTTGCAGCCTTGTTTTGAGCTTCATAAGCAACCTTAGTAGTTGTATGTTGTGCATCACGAGCTGTTTCTTCGGCCTTTCCCTTCACATCGTCAGCCATACCAGAGGCTTTGCTCTTTGCATCTTGAGCATAACCAGCAGCCTTACTCTTGGCATCTTGAGCATAGCTTGAAGCCTTGTCAGTTGTTTCATCCATATAGTTAGCGGCTTGCTTGGCTTTCAACATGGCCTCATCCTTAATCTCATCGGCAGCATGGGAAGCCTTCTTTGTGCCGAGGCCTACTGCTTCCTTGGCAGCTTCCATACCATGCTTTAAGGTGTCAACAATGGTCTTTTCTGAATGAGGCATGCGCTTATCGGCTTCGTGTTTTACGTCTTGAGTCTTTTGAGCAGCAGTGTCCGCCATGTTTTCAGCACCTTCAAGCACACTGCTCATTTTCTTACCAGCTTCTTTGTTCATTTTATCAGCCGCGTTCTTTGCCTTGTCAACCACAGATTCACGAGCAAGCACAGATGAGATGTGAATAGATGCAGCAGGAGTGTAGTACAATTGTCTGGTAGAGCGACTGATGAGACCAACGGATTTTGTTAAAGAGTTCATTTTTGTTATTGTATATATTGTTTTAATTAAAAGAAAAGAAAATAACAAGCAAGTGAAGGGTATTTATGCTTTTGTAAATCATTCAATTCATGCTACTATGTCATACTTATGCAAAAAAAAGGGTAGTCGTCGCTCTTCAGATTGTAATCTAAAAATGGAAATTTCTATACCAACTTTGAAATCACTCTGAGGTCATTTTTCTTTCTTTTAAAAAAAATTAATACAAACAATGGACCCAACAGAAGAGAACGAACCCCGACAAAATCAAGCAACCTATCGAGATCTTGTCATATTCGAAGAAAGATTAAAGGGCAACATGACGAGGTTATTGAAACGAAAAAGAAAATATGAAGGTTTTGATCTCTATTTTAAACATTTATAACCCTAATAACTGTTTATTTGTAGCTTTACTTGTAGGGTTATTTGTATTTTTAGCCTATTTCTTTTACGCGGTTTTTATTGATCCTAGCAAAGTAAACGAGAAAAGTAAAACGAGTGTATAACTAAAAGCAAGAGAAAAACTAACCAATGCAAAAAAATTAGATTTTTACGGTCCATTTAACAAACACCATTGCACTTTTGACCGTAGCAGGAGGACTTGTATTCTTTTATAGATCTGGCATGTATTCTGAGAAAATAGTTTATGCTCAAAAGTAAGTACACCACAATGATTTACACGAGCATTAACTCAACTTGTTCTAGATTTGTACCTCACTGTAATAATGCATTAAGGGCTTTTAATCTCCAGTTCAATGCCCAAGGAAAATCGCTAAGCTTCTTACCCAACTTATCCAAACAATTTCAAGAAGGATTTGAAGCATACCGAAAACAATATCACTTAAGGAAGAAGGCAAGACAAGCCAAAATGAAGAAATCATAAAAGACCTTATGACATTTACTTTTTATTAAAAATCAGTAACTCTTCCACCATAACTCCAGTCATTATGCTTGACAGGCTCAGTTTTAGGGCCGTTGACTTCGCCTGTCTTTGGGTTGACATCACCTTCAAATTCGGGCTTTGGTTTTTTCATTACGTCTTGGTGTAATTCAGTACTGTTCATGTCCTTTTCTTGTTTCTTTTTGATAAGCTCAAGCATTTCTTTTTGCTGTCTTTTATTCCCAAGTGGCAATGGGCCTGGTCTATTTAAAGATGAATATGTACGATGAAAATAATGTCTAAGCATTCTTAATGATGTTGAAAGAGAGAGAGAAAAAGTTGTAATTTTTCGTCCGGGGTCTACTGCATAAAAAATAAATTCCTTCAGTTCACTGCGCTATACAGTCCGTCATGGATCCAATGGGCAATAAGTGAGAGGGTGAATACATATCCATTTCTTTGCTATAATCACTCATTTTAATATTCGTAAATAATGCGCTGCAAACGAAAATATTGCAAATGTTATCTTCCGTAAATGACTACTACTCCCAATGACGTTTGCTATCGACTAAGGTAAGAAAACGCTCAAATATATATTTTTGAATATAAATCCCTTGAGGTTTGCTTAGTTAATAGAGACTTTTATTCGATAAAAAATAGAATACTATATCAAAAATAAGTAAGATAATCTATTAGACTGAAACTTTAGTTAAACCCAAGCAGTGTTACTGATACTTTGGTTTCGATATCTTTTTTATACTCATCCTAATCTTATAATAAGGACATTTACACTTTATTCCGAAAGTATTGGTATACTTTTGAGAAAAAAATTCGTGCAAAAGATAGAATAAGAATAATAGCAATAATGAGTACATAGAACAAAAGAAAAAAAATTTAATAGGTAGAAAATAAATAGTATATCAATATGAAACTTACCAATAACACGAAGCCTACATTCAACAAGAAAAGGTACAACAACCAAATGTAATAAACAAAGTACCAAATTATCTAAGTTCAAGCTTACCAAAATGCATCTAGGATAACACAGCGATAACTGTGTTGGAAAGTCACAGGGGGTTCTAGGTAAAACTCATTTTTCTTCTTCTAGTTGTGCCTCTTCTTTCAGCCCAGCACGTTGAAACCTCTCTGGTATTTCACCATTCAAGCGAAGATTATGAACAATATGAATCACGTTTAGGCATGCTGCCAAATCCCGATTCCATAAACGTTCACGAAGCTCTTCAACACCTGAAATGTTTTGCACGGCCACTTTACAGCATTGATTTGTACATCGAAGAGACAAAAAAAAAAAACAAGTCAGCAAACAATTTTGACAATCGTTGATCAGAGTATTTGATTACCTAAGTAAACCATGGCAAATAGCTTCAGGATTATTTCGCCTTTGATATGGTCGTGGATTCAGTATTCTCTTGAAGGTTGTCAGACTATGATTTTCACAAGAAGGGCAGCACTGACTTGTTCAAAACTTATCAAGCAAATGCACCAAGAATCCACGCTTCTTCAGCAGCCTTCTGAATCCGATGCCTCCCACAGGTCATTGATATCGGGTATTTGGAGCAAAATAGGTAGTCAAATAATTAGTTGCAGTTTCAGTGTAATATCTTTGTAATAATTCAGTAATTAATGCACGGTTTCTAAAATATTCTTCAAAATTTTGTAGATTTAAAGATCGAGAATTTATAAGAGTATCTTCAGCATTTTGTACTTCTTGTGGTTTAACAGCTTCACAGATGCGACGATACTTTGTTTTTTTTCCGCCTTATCTTGACAAGACTTGGTGTATCTATATATACGTGGTGTATCAGCAGTAGAGTTTTCATGTGAATGAAATTTTTTCCTGAGCTTGAATCAATTTTTATCTTCAAACCACACGAATTTGTTTTTCTAAAGATGTATGAATAATTTGTGAAAATAGTGTTTAACAAATTAGCATTCCATATTTAAGACCGTTTTAATGATAACATACAAAAGCTGAGAGATCCAATATTTTCAAGCAGATTTTGAATGAATGTCCTTTTGAGATGGAATTAAAAAATGTTTCATAGCTGATATCATCTAAAGTGATCATAAAGTCAAAAGGAGCCTTTTTGGCTAAAAATATAACATGATTTACTCTTGATTAAAAAATGCAGAAAATTGAAAATGAAACCAATTTATAATGTTTATTACCTCAAAACGAATTCTTTCACCCTTTTTCTTATTTTCTAAAAAAAAAAATGTCGAATTTGTCAAGAGAGAGTTGGGCAACATGGGTTGAAGATAATTTAGGTTTTCCTTTTTGGTGTAAAATAGCAGCCATCTGTGTTAACATTGGTTTCATTGTATGTGCTATTTTAGATATTCTCGAAATTAACTTTTAGTTCTTTTTAGTGGAGAACAACAATCAGTATATACGTTAAAAGTAGTGGAATATGTAATCAAAAACAAGATTTAGGCTTCTATTGTTTATAAACTCTTATTGTACATTAGACAACCTAGATACAGAACATTTAATTCATATTCTTATTGATGGTATCATGTTACTTTGCTTAATGTTTGATTTCTTGGTATTAACAAAAGTAAAATGCACATTATCCTTCTTCTTTATGCATTAGCGTCTTACTTTATATTTCTCAGGCGCCTATTCTTTATATACACTGGAGACCTGGATGGGCACAATTGTTTGGTATAACAAATGTATTTCTAAGTGGATTAACGAAATCAGCGTTGAACAAAGAGAATGATTTGATGAAATGTACAGCCAAATATGCAACTGTTCTTATAGAACTGATATCCATCGTAGAGGAACTTTGTCAATTAAGCAATACAATTCAACATTTAACAATTGTCGTCTCTGGATTACGCGATTATTTTTTATGCGTAAGAATCAGTATTCAAAGAAAAGGAAAGTTGATTATTAACTGTTTTAAAAGGCTTTTTATATTGCTGTAGCTCACTTTCATCAAAAACAGATGCACAAAAATCTATCAGCGCGACAGCAGCAGCAATTTAGACTCCCTTTAAGAAACCATTCAGTCAACCCCTAGTACTCACATTTGTGTATTCTTTTGCTTGCAAATGCACCTCATTTTTTTTTTACTTTTAATAAAGTGGATGCTGAACTGTTTGAATTTTTGTATAAAAGACATGGTTTTTTGTAAAAAAAAAAAAAAAAAAAAAAAAAAAAAAGATTGAGATACAAATAGTCTTTATACCATGTGATGGAAAAGACTTGAAAATTTATATATGCTACTTTTTAGCGTTTTATATATCAATGATTTTTTTATTATGCAGTAATGACAGATTAATTGTTTTGTTTGAACTGCAAGTAACTAGTGCATTCCTTTTACTTCTCTTTGTATGTTTGTATTGTCCAAAAAAAAAAAAGAGAAGTGAATACTGATTTACACAGATACTAAAGGAAGCAGATGTATATTTATAAAGAAGAACAAACGTATATTTTTAAAACAAGTGATAAATACACTATTAGGTTAATAAAAGAGAATCCGAATTCCACTATCTTTCTTTTCCTTCTTCAGATAAAAACAAAATGGCAGAATTGACATCAAAAGAAAAGGCAAACAAATGCAAAGTTGGGTGGTTTGGAAAGAATACAAACACCTGCACAGACTATTTTAGACTAGCATCTTTATGCACAAACATAGTTTTGATGGTATATAATACAAACACTTTTTTTCTGCGAAAACGTTTAACGTTTTATACAAAGTTGAAAAAAATAGTGGTCCTTAATAGTGCAAATGATATATTACGTAAGTTAACAAAAAAAAAAAAGGAAACATGAATAATAGGACCTTGATATATTGAATGTACAAAGAAGCTACGTACAAAACAAGAGTTGATAGCAAAATGGATGACTTTTACTTTATTATTTTTACTCAATTGCTTTGTTTAATCATTGATTCGGTTAATTTAGTCACAGTAAGTGATCGGGTTTAGGAACTCACAATGAAAAATCTCATTTGTTTTTTCTTAGGAATCCACTCCTACTTTTAAAATGAGCCAGGAGCTAGGTCCTTTGATATCAGTAGTTTACTTGGGTAAGTCAATTTGGAGGCTTTTGTATGTTTTGGTGAACATTAATGGTAAGTGGAATTTATGTATTGAAAGTTTTTTTGCATATAAATCATTGATGTAGGCTGGAGCATGTCTTCCTGCGTAAAAGTACATGAAGGTGTCATACTTTCTGGACTAGTGAATGTTCTGTTGGGCGTAAGTATAAAGCCCTTCCATATGATTTATCATGAGCTTATTTTGTTTATTAAATAATAGCAACTTTATTTATACGTGGTCATCTTGTACAAAGAATCTTTAACCAAGCGTCAGGATGAAATTTCAGCAAGTACTCAGTCAGTTATAGTTGATGCTGATAAAAAGAAGGAGAAATTGTAACCTCATCTTTTTTTAAATTGCTTAATTTTTTTTTTGAAGAAATAGCTTTATAAGTTGCCACAATTTTAATAATAAAATAAAAGGTGTAAAATGTACCTGGTTATAGCTGTTTCCAAAATATGAGTTGTATTGAAAGCTGTTAAGGCAAATGTGCGAATTGAAGCTTTGATAAACTAAAGCCAATTTTCTGTGGATCTTTGGTGAAGAAAGGACGAGCTTGCGAACATAGAAAATGAGCTCAATTGCAAAATACCTTTTCATAAATCTCTCTTTGAGTGATATCGAGTAAAGATGAAGTAATCAGAGTTGATATTGAAATGCTCACAATCTTTTTATGAAGCTATGTATTGGGCAATCGAAAGTATAGTTCAAGCTATGAAGCTGTACGGTATCTTAGCCATGAGTTTTTACAGTTGTACAATGTTACAAGCATGACTATTGCCGTTTAAACTACATTGTTCATATATGAACACGGGATTAGCAAATAAAGGAATATGTTTTCAGCAGGTTGTAAAGGCTCGAGCAACATCCTCGAAACCTTAAATATATTTAGCAAATGATCCAATATTTTACTACTCGCACAACAAGGTTAAAGTTCCGAAAACCTCTTCAGACAGTACGTTATGGATGAATGGATTTGGAAGTAATATCATGAATAAAATAAACTTTAATACTTTCAAGTATAATTGATTTAAGAACTGTATTTTTTTTTAAAAAAAAAAGTCATGCTTCCTCAAGAAAGAAAGCTTTTGCTTGGAAAAAAAAAAAAAAAAAAAAAAAGAAAATGAATACAAGGTACACACTGAATTATTTTTGCCAAACGAAAGACAAACCTTTCTGTTTGATTCCAACTAAGCGACCGAATATTGTGTATCCTATTATATAATATTACTTTATTCCCGAAAACCTATGCAGAAAGTAAGAAAATGCGAAAAATGGTTTGTCAGGTAATTTTTAATATTCCTTTTATGGAATATATCATTTAAAATTCTTATGTAATATAAAATGTTACTTTTTTTTCCTTTTTTTTTTTATTCTTTCTTTTTCATTTTTTCCCCCATTGAACCATGTCTGATATCTTTAGTTTAAAGAAACAACTTATTGTTTATGGAGCACATCATAATAATAAAGTGAACGTTGCTATCCATATGGTGTTTGTGCCAACTATTTTTTGGTCTGGTAATGTATAAGGCAACAGTGAAGGATGTTACACTGCATGAATTTAACGAGTAAAATATAGCGCTTGTCCTTGCTGCCAATACAGGACCATTGATTCGAGCGAATCCTAGTTCAATTTTATCTTTATTTGGTCCCAATCTTGGGTTTTTTGTTATTTTAGGTTATTTATGTTATTACACTATATTAGACCCAGTTGCTGCTGTAAGTCTTGAGATAGGGAGGGAGAGAAAGAGAAAGAGAAAGAGAAAGGGAGAAAGAGAGAAGAGAGAAAGAGAGAAAGAGAGAGAGAGATTCTAATATTCTATTAAAGTCACTTAGCGCACCTTTTCTTATCACTATGAGTTATACTGCTACTAAATTTTGGAAAACAAATCCCAATGCAACTAAGATTGCGATAATTATTCAAATAGCTTCATGGACATTCCAATTCCTCGGCCATGGATTGGCTGAAAAGAGGAGTCCCAAGTTATTAGATAATCTGGTGCAAGGTAAATTATGCGACTATATGATTTGACTAATACTATTTTACTAAGTGTGATTCTTTATAGCTCTTGTATCCGCACCTTATTTTGTATTTTTTGAAGTACTCTTCTACTTGGGATACCGCCCAGAATTACATAAGGAAGTTATGCTTGAAATTAACAAAGATATTGCAGAATTTCGTAGAAAGAAGAATAAGGAGACCTTTACAAACGAAAACATTCAATAAACATTACTTTTTATTCTACACTGGGCCTTAGTCCAATTCTTTGAAGAACATAAGTAGGCATACAGTAAACAGGATCAACCGATTTTAAACCGGGATAACCGAGCAAAGAAAGGCCAGTGAGGCCAAATAACGTATGAAATACATCAACCATGTCTCCCGGTCTGTCTGATATGCCTCCCTTTTCAGGGTCCTGTGCTGACAAGATAAATCGAATCAGTTTATCTTTATCGATCCAGTGAGTATTACCCAATGTCGATAAGGCAGACAAGACCCACCAAGAATAACACACGTCTTCTAATTTTTGGGGTCTTCCATTGAGCCCACCATTTTTCAATTGTCTTTCACACAGCCACCAACTAAGCAAATCCGTATCTACATGATGCAATGCATCCGCAATAGCCAACGCACTCACACAGCAGAAGATTTGGCCCGAATGAGATTCTGAACCAGGTCGACTGCCAAACCCTCCATCATAATTCTTACATTTTAAGATCCACTCGACGGTCTTTTCTACATCAATCGCATCCAGACGTTTAAGTAGTGAACAGCAGCAGAGTGCAATATAAGCAAATCGAGAATCGACTTCTCCCCAAGCGTCACCTCGAAATGAACCATCTTGATTTTGTAAAGACTGAATGTCTAACGATAAAATTCAGTTTAATAATAACCCAGTGTTTCATTATACTTACAGCTTATGACTTTGTCTACATCAATCACTTCCAAAGCATCCAAAGTAATCAAAACCTGAATAGCTGATAAGGTGCAAGTAATATGGGTATCATGACCCGTATGAGCACTAAAGCCTCCATTATTTTGTTGAAGGCTTTTTACATAACTAATTACTTCTTCTCTTGGTAAAGCGTCAATGTGATTCATCAAGTCAAGTGCTGTTAATCCCCAGTAAATGCCGTTCAAACGCAAGTGTTCTGTAAGCCAATATTCAAGCTCATCTTGTCTTTTATCTAAACATTGGATATATTTCACATGAAGTGGTATCAATAACTCTTTTTCCATCACGATCCTTTTTAAGAAAAGATTTAAAAAAAAACCCCACTTTTTTCTTTTTTTTTTTAAAAAAAAAAATAAAAATGGCAGAAGAAAGACTACATAAAATTGCTAAAATATTAGAAGCTTATTTTAGTGATGCCAACTTGATGTGGGATAAGCTTATGCTGAGTAAGATCAAGGCTGATGCTGAAGGCTGTAAGTTTTTTTGACATGTACATATCAACATTCTAAACTCAAAGAAATAGTTGTTCCTTTCGAAACATTATGCAAACTACAGAAATTCAAAGCATTAGGAGCAAAGCCTGAAGAAATTAGAGAATGTGCCAGAATACATTCACTTTCAAGACTAAAGGTAAATAATAATATAAAAAAGGAGTGCTTTACGCGCAAAGTAACTGTCTATAAAAAAGTTAAGCGTGGATGATAAGAGTATTGCACGTATAAAACCCATAAAATCTAACAAAGATGATATATTGGATGAATGGTCAATCTATGTAGAGGGCTTAACAAAGCCGTATCAAACGGAAGGATCAATTGCTAAATTATTTACAACACACATTGGAAATGTTACTCGTGTTCATATACCAGAAAATAGATTTGGAAAGAAACAATTTATGGGGTTTTGCTTTATTGAGTTTGATGATCAAGAAGACGTACCTAAGGCAGCCCAATTGATATCCGATCAACAATTACCAAACCTCAAATTACGCGTTATGTCAAAGTACAAAAAAAAAAATACAAGAAAATTTTATTAAAGAAAATCACTTATTTGATCTAGGATCGAATGGAACAAGTATAAGGATGAATATTTAAAGAGGTTTGAAGAAAGAAAAAAGAGGATAAGAGAACTGTGGCAGGAACACGAAAATAAACAAAGACAAGAAGAAGCGGTGGAGGAAAATGAAAGGAAGAGATCAAAAGTAGAGAAAGAGAATACTGTTGAATATCAAAAGGGTGTGATTGTCTTTGTAGATAATCTTCATCCAGGATGCTCAAAAACAACAGTCGCGCAATTATTGAAAACCTCGGGTGTTTCTGTTGCTTATGTGACACCCAAGAAAAGAGGGCTACCTTCGGTCCATGTTCGTTTGAATCATTCTGAGGATGCTCAAAAATTGCAAGCTTATTTTGAAGAGCATCCTACGATACAGGAGACAGAAAAGGACATTGTAGGTAAATCAACCGATAAGCATGGTACAGATACATTGAAATTAAGGATTTTACAAGGTATGTTATATAATGCTTTGGGAAGCAAAGAGCAAAACTTATTTATACACATCAAAGGTACCGAAGAAAGATTGTATTGGGAAAACGACACTAGATAATTATTCGTTGATAATTAAATAATAATTTGCACTTTATTTAAATTTCATATTAGAATACAGTGAAAAAAATAGTATTTAATGCTTACACATGTAAAATATGAGCGTTATAAGAAAGATAATCACCCATCCCTTTTCTCTTGCTTTTGTTGTAGTGTTCCACTGATTATAACAATACTTGTTGGTTATTTACGATTCTTTACAGTACCTTCAATTTAAATCCTCTTCTTTTAGAAAGTAAGCGAAAACTCTAAACGACTTGCAGTCAGCAAAAAAAAAGTACCTGAAGCACAAGTAAGCAAAGCAAGAGCCTAATTGATTTCGCGATTCATGAAAAGGATGTTGTGAGCCAATCATTTTTAATTTATTTTTGTAAAACGTCATTCGCTGATTTTTTTTTTCTTTTTTCTCTTTTTTTTTTCTAAAACACGATATAATGGCCAGTCACCCACACCAGGAGCCACAACACGCTCATCACGAACTTCATGCACAGCCCATGACTCAAACGTACCAAACTCCTATTACAAATACAGCAGCAGGAGCAGCGGGTCACCCACAGGCAACGACAGCAGGACAACCTGTGTTTGATTTATCCAAGTTTTGGCAAGAAGAAATGGGAAATGCGGAAAGATTTGATTCTGATTTTAAGAATCACGCACTTCCTTTAGCTAGAATTAAAAAAGTGATGAAGACAGACCATGAAGTGAAGGTAAATGGATAGATGTGTTGTGTAGCAAGATGTAATAACATGTTTGAAATAGATGATTAGTGCCGAGGTAATAAATGATAGGCTATTCATTATTTTGGCTGCATATCGATTTAATATTATTGGATGAAATTTGATTTAGGCCCCCATTTTATTTGCTAAAGGATGTGAAATATTTATTACTGAATTAACAAAGCGTGCTTGGTAATAGGATGATAGGATAAGAGTGATGCTTATGAATAGAATAGGGTTCATGCTGAAGAGAATAAACGTCGTACGTTACAAAGATCAGACATTGCCACTGCTATTTCTAAGACGGATATGTGTGATTTTTTGATTGACATTGTGCCAAGAGAAGAAGCAGTGAAATCAAATGCGGTTTATGATCATCAAACTGCTTATGCCAGTAACACTGCCGCTGCTGCTGCTGCTGCTACTACTAATTATTATCCTCAACAATATGCTGTGGATACAGCTAGTTATTATCCTCAATTACCTCAGGTAAATCAATCAGTTTCACATTCATCTATTGACCATTCCTAGTTTACGAGTGATCAAATGCAACAATATCAAATGCAATTACAACAATTTGCTCAACAACAGCAACATCAACAACAACAACATCTTCCTCATCCACAAGATCCTTCTCAACCACAACCACCTCAACAATCACAACCACAACCACAACCTTACCAAACACAAGATCAACCACATTCAGAAAATGAGACGAAATCAAGTGAATAAAGAAAATAGATTTTTTTTTTAATAAAAAAAAGGATTATGTGTTATATACATGAATTGATATTATTATTGTATGATTAATTCAATAAGAATTGTATGGATGGAAGATGATATTCATTTGCCCACTGTCTTCGTTGAATGGGTGGTAAGATGGGCTTAGAAAATAAATCGGCAAAGTAAGGATCTCGTTTGGCATGTATCCGAAGGTGTCGATTGAGTTCATCTGTTCTTGAAAATCGTTTTGGACAATAACTGCATCCATGTGGCTTTTCTCCTGTATGAATCCTGATGTGACGAGTACGATGCTCTAGTCTCACAAATGCTTTTGGGCAAGATGGACATGGATAAGGACGTGGTTTGTTGATTGTCTTTTGATAATACATTGATTAAAGAAGAAGAAGAAAAAAAAAAAAAATACTGTATTTATAGTTGGTTCGGAAATAGAAAGGAGCAACTGTTGACAGTCTGTGCTATTAGGAGTTGAATAGAAAAGGGGAAAAGAGGTGGATGTGTTTATTAGTCATTTTCATTTAGAGCTTAGTTTTTTATTGTTTGGATCCGCATTATTATGTAATACAATTAAATATCACATGCTTTTATTTGACTCCTCATTTTATATGAAACTTTATTATGATCTTTTATTAACACTAAAAGTAAATAACTGAATGATATCCTTTCTTTTATTCAACACAGTCAAACGAAATGAATGTTGATAAACTACAAATCATGATGACCCATTCACTATTAAAAAAAAATCATCCGTTCATTTAAAAATAAACTTTATTTTTTAAACCTGAATCTTCCGTTGTGTATCAACCAAAATGAAGGTCGCATCCTCAATGTCGTTTTCTGTATAATTTGTATTATAAAAAAGCTTTGATAACACGACATGACTGTCTAAATAGGCTGTAATAGTAGTAACAGCTCATTTTTATTATTTTATTTAATAACCCCATTTGGTATCTTAAAGAAAGCATATGAAAATAGTGGTTACAACCCCCAGAATTAATCAAATAGACTTTATTTGATCCTCCTTTTCTAATTCAACCTTTTTTGTTATTCATCACTCCCTTTGTAGAAATGACAACATTTCTTTCTTGTTGTCAACAGATTCTTTTAAACTATTTCTTTTCTGATGATTTAAAAAGAAGGGCTTTTAGAAATAGAGTTCTTTTGAAAACTAGTTGAAAATTACGCGTCCTTCTTTTCACCTTAAATCTCTCTCTCTCTCTCTTTCTTTCTTTCTTTATCGTTTTCTTCTTTTCTGTACCCCGTTTTTATCCTTGTTGTATTAAATTAATTCTCCTGTTTTGATGTCAATTAAAACAGCAATCGTTTCTCTCTCTTCCCCCCCCCCAAAAAAAAAATGTCAATAGAATTCAGTATCTCTTTTAAGGAGAAATAAACTATTCTCCCTCTCTTTTTAATTTAATTCAATAAATAAAAGTGAGAGAGGAGAACAAAATTTATTGAACAAAAGATTTGATTTCAACTGTCCAGACGACAGGAGAATCAGTTGTGATTTCGATTAATTCATTATCGAGTACATTACTTGTACTTATTACTCCACCAAAATGACAGTGAAGATTATCTATTTTTCTATGAATCAATATACTAAATCATATTAAATTATATCCTTTACTCATATCCCATTTTAAACCATGAGAACTTATAACGGCTGGTGCACTCACAGGTATCACTCCACAGGTAGGTCCTATTTTTAAGTGTAAATCATCCTTTCTTAAAAATAACTCGTATTTACCTTCCAAATCCAATTGACAGTGAATATGATGTTTACCCTTTCATTTCATTAACAAAATTCACATTATTCATTCTATTCTACTTTACCTTGTCCAGTAACATTGTTAAATTCTCACTACTAACCAAAATCACTTTCTTTTTTACTTGATCCTTTAAAGTATACAATACATGGATACTTGACATTGTTTGATCAAATCTTCCACCTAAAGCTGGTGTAGCTACAATGTCATACTAAAATCATTATTATTTACATTTATACAAAACCAAGCTTTTCTCTCGTACTGTTTCATTATTCTCTTTTTCTTTTTCACTTAATAAGTTTACACATTTCATAAAATCATTCGAGTCTTGATCATCTATTTTTGTAATCTTTACATTTTTGGATTCATAATATTCCCAAACTTCAGGTCGAATAGAATCCAAATCCCCTCTAATTTCATCGGGAATGAATCTGATTCACTAGAATTAGTCTTGTACAATCAACCTTTCTTCATTTACTTTTCTAATAAAGCTTTATCATGTCGAAACGCATCATAAAGTCTATTCGAACCGCCATCTGCTACTAACTTTATACAGGCTATTGCATGATTTAATATAGGCTATAACAATACATTCTTTCCATGTACCATTGTCCCATAGCTTATGAAATATATCCATTTGAATAATGGGTTGGTTTAATATGATTAAACAAAATTTATTTCCTATTCTGTTTGATAGAATACTCGAAGGATACCAGTGCGTTGTCATTTGCCCAAAAAGAAAAACAATAAGCAAGAAAAAAAAAAAAAAAAAAAAAAAAAAGTAGCACTCCTTGTGCGCACATTCATGAATGAAACTGAGACATTTTTTCCCCTTGCATTTAACACTCCACTTTTCATGCAAATAAACTCACTTTATTTAGAAAGTAAATTCCTGCCTTCATGCAAGAGAATTGCTTCTTTTTATGTTGTAATTATAATAATAACATAACCAAATATGTTTGGCAATCGAACAAAAAGGTGTTTTTTTCTTTTGTGTAAAAATAGTAATGGGTTAAAGTGTTTCGTGCTGGTAAATAATACACATATTTGAAGGGGTTTTTTGATTTATGTTTAAATTATAAGGCTCCCCTTTGTATAATAGCAAACATTTTTTAATTCGACTAATAATAATTATTTCTTTTCTTTTTTCTCTTTTCTCATGTTTGCAAAGTCAAAGCGATTTCCTTCTAGTACGATCCATAGAATTCATTTCGAATATTAACCAAATATTGTAATAGTTGGTAAAGATTATATTCCTGGACCTGGTGAATATGATGTCAATGTGGATGATAGCAGTAGACATAAACGTTATGGATTTCTTTCTCAATCAGATCGATTCACAGAAGGTACAAGAGTAGTAAACATCACTAGTAAATAATATTCTAAAGTAGACCACGCTGAAGATGACGGCTATTCGACCAGTACACTCTCGAGTGAAATAGTACCAAAGAAATCAATGCAAAAAGAACATGAGACACTCATTAACAAATTAAAACGAATGGAATTCACTGTTCAAGCATTAGAAAATGAAAAGAAATCAATTCAATTAACAAAGGATATGGAATTGGCCGACGTTCGATCAAAAAATGCTTCCTTTCAAAAGACCGTAAGACTTTACTTGTCAATTTAGTCTTTTTCTTTTTTTGCGATAGCTTTATGTATAGGTCAATCGATTAGAAAAATTGTTGAAAGCAAGTACTTGGCAAAGACGAATAGAACAAATAGAATCAAATTATAAAAAGAAATTGGTCGAAAAGGAGCATCAAATCATCAAGCTACAACAATGTCTTGAAAGTAAGACGACCGAGACAGACATCATACAGCACAGACATCAAAGCCAAATTGAAGAACTGTTGAATGCACTTCGAGATCATGATGAACAGATGAACATCCTTCATAAAGAACTATCTCAGAGAGAGCACAAAATAAAGGAATATGAACAACTTTACGCAGAACAAAAGATTCGAATCAGCTCAGATCAACAAGAACTCGTCAAGCTAAGAGATCAACTCAAGGACTCGGACGACATCCGAAAAGAGTTGACAAAGCGCCTAGAGAGTCAAGAGCTGAATCTGATTGAGCAGCACCAAAAGATAGAAGAGCAAGCAACGCTGATCGTTGGACTTCAAAAACAATTCAAGCTTTACCGTCAGTACATCACTCGTCCAAGAGAGACTCAGTGCACGACACATATCAAGGATCTCAACCAGCTATTGAGTGAACTGAATGAGGCCAAGAAATTCATTAATCAACAAGCGATTTTGATGGATAGCCTCAAGTCGAGTATCTATTGGCTTAACTCAAGATGTCGTCAAGCAGAACAATCGTTACTGGACATGCGTCACGATCGGTTACAGCAAACTCAGTTTTATCAATTCTTTTTTCAACAAACATTTGCATCTATCAAATGCCAAGAAACTGAGCATTTAGAAAGTAAGGATCTTTACTTGTTAAACCAATATCAACGTTTAATTTTTTTTTTTCTAGTCAAAGTAAATAATCACAATTAATATGCCTTTTTTTTTTTTTTTTTTTTTTTTTCAAAACTATTTTTATGACAACATAGAATCAGTGAATAAGCATCGAATATCTTTAATACAAATTATTATGTCGACGAAAGCAAATGGGAAGGTGTGTTTTTTTTTCCCTACGAGTGATCGTTTAACAATATTAAATAAAAAATATTTATTGAACTCTAAACGTATGCGGACGACCAAACAGAGCACGATCCTGTCCACCGGGTGAACCATAAATTGTGATTGGTATTTGGCAATCAAACGTACTGACTTCTATATCTTGTAGGCTTTGATAATGTCTATGTCTTTCATCTGTATTAATTGGTATAAAAGGTGAATCTAAACCAGTGATAAATTCAAATTTCAAATAATATTTCAATGACACTACGGAAGGTTAACATACAATACCCTAGGGTCATTCAGCTTACCTCCTGTAGTTTGAAAATCAGGTGAAGCAGTAGCGGGTATAGGTAGTGAAAAGGAAAGACGTTTATTGCCTAAACAAAATGAGTGAAAGTCAGAATGCATCTTTCGCGAGACCCGCGCGATTTGTTGTTGTGTCCTTAAGGCAATCGTGTCTTCTACTACTTCAGAGCTTTCTAAAAAAATGGATATTTTATAAGTCGATAAAGTGGCTTCATTAAAGTCCAAGATGCCCATCACAGGTTCACCCAATCGATGCGCTGTTTTGATCAAGTGTAGTTTAGCAACACGTTGGTTGTTTTTATAAATATCGTACATTGCTATCATACTACAGATTAGACTACTGTATACAGTATATACACATCATTCGAGTACCTTTCCTGCTACTGTGTGTAATGCGTGAAACTATTTGTGAACATGATCGATTGACGGCGCCCCTTTCATGTTCTCTTTCCTCTTCTTCCTCGTAGGCTTCACTTTCCCGTCGCGTAATCTCGTGCCTTGATTTCTTATTATCCAACAACTCATTCACATAATCCATGAACGCTTTCTTCTCTTCCATGACACGGGTAGATGATGATGAGGGTCGACGCTTGACATGTACCGTGTCTGATTTGACTTCTTTTACTATCGCTTGATCCTCTTTACCAAGTATTACCGGATTCATCAAGTCATAAATAGGCCTTGATCCATTCTCAGAGACATGATTCAATACCCGAAATCGAATCTGAGCTACTTGACCTTGATTGACTTTACTGTTACTTGTGGCTCTCTGTGCGCCCACGACCAGATAATAATTAAATCGTACTGCTTTCCCTCTGTGAGAAGGTGGAATGTCATGAGGTAATGGAATCTTGTAAGTATCTATGATGGCTTGTTATTAATGATGTCTACGTCTATTATTATCTTACATTGTTTTGTTTCTCCTGGCTCTAGATCAAGATCAATAAATAAAATAGAAGGTGAAGTAGAAAAGACAGGTAAAGTACGCGTATCTATTTTAAAAAGATGAATAAAGAAGTTTCAAAACATCCTCTTTGATTTACCCATAAATGTATCTGATTTAACTAAACCACCACCTAATCCGCCTTGAGGACTATTATAATGTCTTAATGAATCAAACTCATTCATGTTGATCAATTGGGGGTCAACTACAAAACTTCCAACAACTTGAACAAATCCACACAGTAAATGTTCAGTTTTTATAGTCTGTGAAAGTGTTGATAGCCTTCTGAGTGAAGGATAAGAGGCTGCAGAATCCAAAGAACTTCTTGGGCTCATTGTTGTTGTATCCATACTTGTTCTCGGAGAACCCAATTCAATAGCAATCGGGTCTTCTGCAGATGCTGTTACTGTAGATGTTCGACTTAAGAAGGAAGTTAGTGAAGACATAAGGCGAGTAGATTGAGTTGGTTGAAGTTGAACGGTAGAAGAAGAACGCGTCATGGGAGTTGAACGTGTTGTGATTGTAGTCGTAGCTGTAGTTGGTTTAATAGGATTTGTAAATGAGATGGTGCAAGACAGCGTCTCACCAGCATAAAACACAGCACCTTGTGAAAAGGTAGTTGTCACTAATAAACCAGTGTTTGCATTTTAAAAAAGAAACAAGTGCTTTTATGTTACATTTTACCCAACACACTCATTATTATTGCAAAATAATTTGTTTTTTTTTTTAAAAAAAAAAAAAAAAAAAAAAAAAAAAGTAAATAAATGCAGTAGATCGCTTGTTAAATTCAATTTATGGAACAACCAAGTTAATTTCTTCATTATCTATATGCAAGTTATTATAATAAGTTAAATATAGCACATTTGCTTCATTATTATGCGGCAAAGTACATTGAAATATCGAATGGCTGACTTATGTATTTCCTTTTTAGATGCAGTATCAAACGTATTTTTGATAATAGTAAAATATTTCTTGTGTATATAAAACAAGAAAGAAACCATCAAATATAGAATGTGTCATTGACGCTTTCTTAGTGTAAAGAGACGATTTAGAGGTAAAGATGTAATTTTAATTAGACTTTGTTTAAAATAAGCTTTTTATCGGTTTCTTTTACTATCATCATCTCTTCTACTACTATGTCTATCTCTACTATCGTTCCTTCTTCGGTATTTCTCTCTACTATCATCTCTTCTTCTACTGCTTCTTTCATCATCTCTTCTTCTACTGCTTCTTTCATCATCTCTTCTGCTAGAATATCTGTCTCGACTACCATCTCTTCTTCTTCTATCTCTACTGCTATCCTCATCTCTTTTTCTTTTATAATCTCCCTTGTCGAATACCAAATCATAATCACGTTTATCATTATTTTCTCCTTCTTCTCTGTATCTTGTTCGCTTCGTCAAATTATCAAATCCTCCCATAGATTCTTTGCCTGCTCCTGTACGTTTGGCGATCCAATCTTTATGAAGCTTAGATACTGACTGTGAGAAATCAACATGAATGCGACGATCATCAATCAAGACAGATTGCATTTTAAAATATGCCTAACCCATCGTGTTAACTTTTTATCTATAAGGATGCTATTGCTATCTACCTCTTCTGCATCTTCTTTATTTTCAAACTCTACAAAAGCATAGCTTAGTGAATCCCCTGTCTGTCTATCACGAATAATTTCACAACTGTGAATAAGTCCAAATCTTGAAAAGATCATTTCTAAATCTTCATCTCGAGTGACTGGATTCAATTTACAGACAAACAGGACATTCTCGGGTGGTTTAACTTCTGCAAATGGTAAATCGCCAATCATCTCCAATGTCAATGCATGTGCTTTTGCCTCTCTTGCACGCACACGCTTTTCTAATTCCTCTGGATCACCCATCTCTTCCAAATCCTCATCCTCTCCAATTCGCATGGACTCGAGTTGCTCCTTGGTAGGCAAGGGGCTTTCGTCTGGAATAACAAGTCCATCTGGGTCAGGAAAAGGATCATCCAAGACAACGGTATGTTTGATTCGTATGTCACGAAAGGGTCTACCTTGTTCATCACAATAGGCTTCATTGATTTTATCGAGTACATCAAATCCTTCAGCAATCTCACCAAATAAAGTATATTTGCCGTCTAAATAATCCAAATTTTCACCCAATGTGATGAAGAATTGACTACCGCTCACACCTCCTGTTTCAATTGAGGCATCAGCAGCAACGGCCATCGAGACCATTCCACGTCGAACGTGTTTTAGTGTTGGATGAATTTCTGCTGGGAAATAACGTGAGCCACCCAAGATCCCATACACCGATTGACCTTGATCTCCTTTTCCGGTAGGATCACCTGTCTGTGCCATAAAATCCTTTTGAACATTGAAAAAGGGTGCGAAATTATAATACTTGATTTTACAAAGCTTTAAAAAGTTCAAAGTCGTCTTGGGACATTCTTCTGTATACAAGTCAATCACAATGTCACCTAATGACGTTTCAATTAAAACAGACTATAAATAATCAGTAAGCTTTTCAATTATAAAAAGTCGTAAAACAATGCTACTCACCATCTATTTTTGTTAATTGTATCAAGAAGAAGAGTAAAAACATTTTTGGCTATTCGGAACCTTAAATATAATATTTTTTTCTTTCTTTTTCTACTATTTTATGCAAACTAAAAAGAGAAGGATTGAAAGCAAATCACAAAGTACTTTGACTTCCTTTTTTACAGTTGAAAAGCAGACAAAGAAAAAAAGTGTCAAGGTTGAATCTACAGCTGCAGAATCAATAAAAAAGGAAACAGTAAAAGAAGGATCAGCACAAGAGGAATCTACCAAAGCAGATTCAGCAGAGAAGAGCTCAGTAGAAAGGAAATCAGTAGAAGAAGAATCAGTAAATGAAGTGATCAGAATATCTGTTCAAGAACCAGTTAAGTTACCCGAGAGAGATTTGGTTGAAAGAGAAGAAGAAGAAGAAGAAGAGAAGGAAGAAGTAGCATGGACCAACTCTATTTACACTGAAGAGTTCAATAGAATGATCACAACAGTGCTTGAAGGTGAAAGCTATTTATTTGACGAGAAAGAACTCGAATTATTTCATCAATTCAGTGCTTTTGAAGGTTTATTTTATTACCAGAAAGCTGCGCATTTATTAAACCCTATTCAGATGCACCTAGAGACTTGATTGTCCGACTGTTGATGAGAAAACATCGATGGATTAAACAAAACTCACTTCATAAATACCCAATAACAGATATTGATCAAACCTGTAAAATCCTAAGTGACAGTGGATGGATTGAAAGAGAAATGACGGATATTGAAATCGCATTAAGTGTGTTAACAAAGCAAGAATTAAAGAATGTTGCAAAGGAAAGACACATTGATATTCAGGAAGAAAAAAACCCAGTAAATACATAATGATAGTTAATAGTAAAGAGGCTAATCAGTATTAAAGAGAAGAAGCGATTATGAAAAAGAGATTCTAAATTACATGTCCTCCAAACATATCTCTTATGGAAATACACATGCATTTATTGAGTCAAAAGCAAAGAAATTATGGGACACTGTGAATCAATATCTTGGTATAAGCAATTACCAAAGACGTTATACCTTTATTGAGCAAACTATCATAGGTCCCTGTGTATATGTTAGGTCTCATATCTATACATTATTTCAAAGGTTGCAAATTGTTTATTATCGAGCAACCAGTTTATATGATACAAACTATGTATCTCAGTCCATCCTAGCCAAGGTCAGTAAACGTAATTATCCTCAGTACGTTTGCTCTCGTTCTAATTCAATTTGGTCTTGTCGTGAGGATTTGCTGAGATTTGAGGAGGCTTTACTTGTAGAAAAGCAATTTGAAGAAACACTACAAAACCTACCTGGACTGAAAAGAATAAAAACATGGAGTAGAAAAGAGAGAACAAAGGAAGAAACCGAGGAAGTCCTGCTGTCTGGGTGGTCACTGTGTGAGACAAAGATTGGTCTTTGGGATGAATGTATCTGTTCGAAAGAAAAAGACCTTGGTGTTTATTATAAAAGAAGATTTGAAGCAGGTATCCTATATAAATTTGCAGAGGGCATTTCATAGTGAGTAACATTGCTATTATTAAGGATGGATATACACGCGATTATTGGATCGAGGGACAGAGATATTAGCCAAGCTTCGTGAATATCAAATGGAATCATTAATATTACATAAATTATTAAGTCAACGTGTATACCGTTTGGGTAAACGAGGCAAATGGTATGAAAGATTAGCTTTGATACAAATGAATTATTTGGAAAAGAATGATGCAAAAGCAGTAAGAGATCAAAAGAAGTGTGCATTACAAACATGTATTGATGCTCTTCATGATACTACCGTTCATCAAAGTAACTACAAAGTAGAAACGTATGAAGGAAATTTACAAAGCTTTTTTTTTTATGCTATATAGTTTTTTTACCGAGTATACAAGAACGTATTAAAAGATTAGAGCGTCAATTGTGTATCCCAAAAAGAGAACAGCATGATTTTTCTTATATGTGCTTAAAGAAGCCAAGAGAGATTATTATTTATGGTATTCGCATTTATCAACTATTTCTTCCTCTTATAAACATGATATTTTTTTTCTTTAGGAGAACGTTTATCAGAAGAAGTATTAGGGAAAAAGTCTATCTGGAGAACAAATAATGGAGCAGAATGTTCTGTTGAGCAAGTGGCTTTAGAATACTACTCAACAAAAGGATTCAAAGGGTAAATAATAAATAATACTGTAGCTTTTTATATGAAAACTATTTTGTATAGACTACATGCGGAGAATGGTATTATTAGGATGATTGTAAGTTCATTGGTAATAAATGTGTTTATTAATAATCGTTCTTTATAAAAGGCATCTTTATTATTCTGGGATGTTATATTTGCATCAATTCCTGGAGTATTTGAAACACCTTATCAAACTGAACCTTTAGACTTAAGATCAGATGCGTTTTATGAAAGTAAATTGTATCTTTAATATATTTGCTTTGTATTAAACAAGTGAACAGGTAGATTTGATATAATTAAAGAAAGGTTAAATGAAATCGAGAATGGGAATTATCTGGAAATGATTAGATCAGTTGATGAAAGAGAGAGAGAGAAGCAGACAATGTGTACAGGAATAAATTGGAATTATGAACTGCAAGACATATTAGAAATAGCAGAGGTAGAGCTTATTATATTTATAAATGATGGTATGAACATATCAATACTATTAGTGTATTGGACCTTCTTCACTGGCCTCTTTATGTAAATTATTATTTGAAGAATATGGACAAAGACAAAGTGGAATGCCTGATCTTTGGTAAATAATTTGCTTTCTTCTAAAGGACAAGTTATTAATATATTTGCTATTTAGTTGTTGGAATTATGAAAAAAAAGAATGTTTGTTCTCAGAGGGTAAGTCAATAAACTTATAAAAGAGTTGTAAACTGAATCTTTTGCAGTTAAAGGTCCAGGGGATACATTATCTGAGACACAAAAACTATGGATAGAAACATTAACAAGCTTTGGTATTCAAGTTGAGGTGTGTTTTGTAAGACTGTGGAAAGGAGAGGATGTGTTTTTGAAAGAAAAATAAAGCTTGTAAATTTTAATAGAAAAACAAACATCATACACCAAAGTTTTTCAAATCGATACATTAAATCTTACATAAATTCATCATAAATATAGAATGACCGTATGCTTTATAAGAGCTAGATATTAAACAACTATTTCACTTGGGCTTTCAAAAATCTCCTTTGTTTAATTTCTTTGGTATTGATGAACATTGTTATGAATCTTGAACTGATCAGGCTTGAATTTATCATTCACTTATTAGCACAAATAGTTTTGGGACAAAATATTGAAAAAATATGGCATGTAAGTTCAAGACTAATTAATGCGTGTATACGTAAGCTTGGGATCTCAAGTTTTGAGAAAAGAAAGATTCACATGTTTGTTTTAAAAATATATTCATAAAATGATTCTCAGTATTCTGTTGTGCCACCTTTAGCTTTGATAATTGCTTCACACCGTCTCTTCATGCTTCGAACTAATCGGTCGGCAAACTCATCATCCATTCTTTCCCACTCTTCTCGTAGAGCCACCTTCAATTGCTCCAAGTTTTTGACCGACGATCTTTTTCTTTCAATTTGCCTTTCAAGAGCATTCCAAACATGCTCAATGGGACTCAAATCAGGGCTTTGAGCAGGTCAGTACTCAAACCCTCTGATTTGGTGGGTCTTCTTCCACCATCGAGCATAACCACCTGTATGACAGGAAGCACTATCCTCTTGGAAGATAAAATCCCTCTCCTGATGCGCCGTGACATTTGTAAACCAAGGATGAAACCTATTGGCCAAAACATGGATATATGTTTCTTGGTCTACGGAACTGGTATCAATAATTTCTGAAGGTCCGAAACCTCCTCCCCAGAAACATCCCCAAACCATAGCACCACCACCACCACCACCACCACCCTATTTGACTGTGGGTATTATATTTCTTTCGTCATAACGCTCTCCTTCCTTCCTGAGCACTATTTTTCCGCGTTTACTACCTTCTACACAAAAGCGTGTCTCATCAGACCAAACAACGCTTCTCCGTTGGTCTTCCGTCCAATTGAGATGTTCCTTCACCCATCGAAGCCTACTTTTGCGGTGTCTTGCAGTCAGTCTAGGCTTGTGAGCTGCTCTGTATGATTTGAAGTCAAGTCGATCGACATACGATCGAAGAGTTTCTATGCAGACAAAAATATCTAGCTTTGCTAATTCCATATTTATTTCTTTATAAGAGGCAAAAGGATCCTCTCTAATTACCCTGTTCAAGTGCCTTTCAGTTCTTTCATTTATTTTCAATGGACGACCTGTTTGCTTGTGAGGCAAAGGGCTGCCATAGTTATTAATCTTGGTTTTTATGTCTTGCACAGTAGACCTGTTCAATCCAACAAGTTTTGCAATCTCTCTAATCGTATGATGTGTTCTAAAAAGATAAAAAACACCCCATGCTTTACCTTTTTTTTGTTTCATATTCAGATATAATTAAAGGTCGTGTGCAGTCTATGGAGATTCTAGCTGACATGTTTTTTTTTAATGAATTGATGGATGAGAAAAAGACAACTTTATTTTGTTATGAGGCTAAAATTATCTTCAATAAATTTCTTTGATGTGATTGTATAGGGTAATTCATGGTGGTTTTATTTTATAATGCAAAATTAATACTTTGTTAGAATTACATGGTACTAGGTCCTTGCCAAGCCCGTGCTCAAACAATTTATAATCAATTAAGAGATAACATTATACGTAATGTGAATAAATAATACCAAAAGACAGGTTATATTTGGGAACAATATTCTTCTGAGATTGGCGAAGGCATTCGTAGGCACCCTTTCACCAGATGGACTAGCTTGGTTTTACCTATTATGTCCGAAAAATATTAAAACAGTACAATAAAACAAAGATACAACTGTAAAAAGTATAAATTTATCTACTTAGAAACGTAAACTGATTATTATAGAGCGGCTTTTGCTGACACTGTCTATTTATGAAATGTTGTCAATTTTTAATTTGGTAAAGGACTATGGATTTGATATTAGTTTTTGTTGCCTGTATAAAACAAGCAGAAAAAAAATGGGAGCTAAGAATTGTACATTATATTTAACCTTTTACAAATTCTTGTCGAAACCACTCCAAAATGCTAACCTCGTACTGCAACATTTGACAAACTTTCATTTGCACTCATAGGTGATTATGTAGATCTCATGAAGCTTCTCTCTCTCTCTTTTTTTTTTTTTTTTTTTTTTTTATATATGCACAAAATGCACTGCTTAAAGACATTCAATTTCATGTGTGGATCTTTTGTATAATTTATAGCTTTTGATATTTAACTACTAGTTAGAAATAGCAAACAGACAACATAATAACCATCTGTTATCACGATTGCTGTCGTATCCCAACATACTTTAAACATGATTCATATTCAATTTATAAGAAATCAGAGTAGTGAATGCTTTACAAAGATTTATTACAGTCTTTTCTCTATTATTCGGTCATAACTAATTCCACTCCTTTGACTCAATGCAAGTTTTTAATATAACTCCGGATGCAATGCGACATAAAAACAAATCTACTTAAGAAATAATTATAAAACAGCCCACTTGCATAACCTGGAACAGATCTTTACATTAAAGTTTATTCACGATAGATCTGCAGTTATAATTAATTAAGCCTCCATGAAAAGAATATAAATACCAGATATTACAATATTAAATAAAATATAACTTTTTCAGTCTCGTTGAATTTTAAAGTCTTTTTATTCCTACGAGTTAACACAATTGCAATGCAAAAGAAGAGATTATTCATTAAGGTTGTATAAAAACTAGATAAAGGTTTTTGTTTATTAAATATTATTGAGCTTTTTAGAAGGCAAAGAAGACTGAAAAGATTCATTAGGTTTGAATTAGAATTGATCGCAAACCATTAATAAGCAGCAAAGAGCCAAGCACTTGAACAACAACCTTTTTGTAAATAGCCTCTTTCGATAGTCTAGTTTCGTTTTTTTGTTTTGCTTTTTTTTTTTTTTTTTTTAAGGTAGTAATTTTTTTAAAAGATAATATTTTTTTAAAAAGATAATAAGAATCACCCTTGAATTACTCTTTTAAACACTTTTTCAAGTCTATAGGATATGAGTGGTACCCCGAAGGGCGTTCCGTTCACTGTCAGGTTCTAAGTCTATGTCTGGAATGTTCTGCGAAAGATATACCCTATTTCTAGGGATCACCCTCTCTCAAGCAAAGCGTGACCGGGTCTGTTACTTCGCTTGTTGTAGCTTCAGATGTCAAGACATCTTCCGTCTAGCACTAGGATGAACAGAGCGGGTATTACTTTTACTTGAGTTCCCATTCCTCCTTAGAGCTTACAAGTTCCAGCAGATCATCGTCCCATCCTGCCACAGATTTCAGAAGCATAGCAAAGAGGTCATAAAGAGATAGAAAGAGAAGAGATTACAAAGATAAAGAGACTACCAAAAGAGAGCTTTTACAGGGAAAGGATTGCACCCAAGTGGGCCATGCAGACATAGAAGCAAGTACAAAAGCAGCCTTAAAGAAAAACCATTTATATTGACACAGGAGAAGATAAACTATTAAACTAGGAGAACAAGTTAATAAAAAGGATAATCCTACTATGAAAATTACTATTTAGCCAAAGAGGCAGCAAAAAGGATATTCTTGACCAAGACTAACAAAGACAGACAGAGTAAGCTATTTCAAGAATGTTAATAAAATAATTATAAAGTACAAAAGAAATTTTTTTACCATTTTATGAGGCTAAGGTATGATTTCTTTTTTAACTACTGAAACCAATGGAATGACGTGTTTAACATTGAATGAAACCAAAGGGACCATAGAACGATAAACAAAAGAGAGCACACCAATTTTTGATGTTAACTGAGATCATATAAAGAGGCAGAGAATAGATTTATTTTGTAGGCCATATATTTTTAACGTTGGTTAAAGACCAAGTTGATAGCAGATAAGAGATTTTAAGAGGCCAAAGAGAGAGAAAGAGAGAGAGAGACATGTTTGAAGCACAAAAGTAGCAAAGCATTTGTTTGAGAAGAGAAGTTTTTGACAAAAGACCATAAGAACCAAGTTTAGATTTGAAAAGACAAAATATTTAGGCCATCAGTTTTAGAGAAGAGTAATTGTTTGATAAAGAAAGAAAAAAATTTTTTGGGCAAATTCTTTAAATATATATTTTTTTTTATTTTCACATTCTTGATGAGGCATTTTTCTTTTTTCTTAGATTTCTATAAAACTTTAAAAAACTTGTTTATCCATAAAGAGATGGTAAACAAAAAGACAAAGCCGTTCTAGACTAACGAGTAAACAAACTTGAATTTTTTTTTTCTTTTTTCTTTTTCTTTTTCTTTTTTTTTTTTCAACTGCAATCCTTAACATCCCCTACATACAGCAACTTGCTTAAGGGAGGTTTTCCTTTCTTTCAAATCTTCCTATTCTCTTTTCATTGTTAAATGAATGACACTCTATAATAAGCAAGATGATTGATTGTCTATTTCTTTGTCTGTACAACCGTTTTCTGCATAAATTCACATGAAATTTAAAGACCTATCATTCTCTTATTTATTTAAAGGTATAAAAAACATACAAGCAAATAGAAAAAAGCTACTCTGTGTCTTTTTATTTTATTTTATTTTTAATCATATCTTGTGTGAAATGCATTTTTTACTTTTTTTTGCTATAAAAATGTGCTTTTTTTTTAATTAGTTTAATTAAAAAGGAAGGAAACACAAGTTTACACCGAATTTCGTGTGTAACGATTTTGTAGGAAAAAAAATATTAACCTGTCCCCTATTGTTCAGGACACATGAACAAATATTACTTTGTTAGTGTGGTTTCATTATACTTTTAATCAATACTCACTTATGTTCTAGTGAAATATAGTAATAATGATGATTAAAGATTAAAAAAAGAAGAACATGAAATGAAATAGTCAGTTAGTATCATTTGTATTGTTGTTTGTACTTTTTCATATCTGAGTCTATTTTGCCTTTTTTTTTATTTTGTTTGCGGTATTTTTTGGGACCGATGGGAATAAAATAAAGCATTATTTTTGTATATGTATTGCTGAAAAACAATGCTACAAATTAAACATGTTCTTCCTTGGAGAGACACTGATCGTTTGAACAGAATCAAACAGTCTATGACAAAAAAAAACATGAGCAACTCCGTATCTAACGATAAGAAGCTGCTTCTTGCCTACTGTAGTCACCTTCTGAGAACCAAGACTTCCAACGTATTTATATTTCAACCAAGGTCAGCGTATCAATTGAACAATTACACAACCGCCTCCATAAACTTGAAATAAATAACAACCGTATCACAGATATCCACAGCCTGACCCCCAATGTAGTAGCCTTTTTAATACACAGCGATTATGCGTCTGAATTAACAGAGCATCTAAAAAAGTTCAAGTATAGCTTAGAGAGAAATTTAACACATGTGATGGATCCATCTTTAACGATTCAAAATACAATAGCTGTGCCATGGAGAGACACAATAATCATGCATTTGGGCACCACTGCAACCGAATTATACGGGCTTTCACTTTCATTTGTCTGCTAGTCAAGTACGCTGTGGAGAGATACTTTTACAGTAAAGACTGGATACAAAAGTTGTACCTTAATGATATAATTTCTTCTTAGCAACATAATAATGTTATTGAAATTTTTTGCTCAGATGAGGACGCGGACATGCTATAAGAGAACTCCTCTGACAGTTCTGCTGATCAATAATGTCAACCCTTTCCATTTCTCTGTTTAACGCTATCGGTTTACTTAAACAAGCTACCTCTCTTATTACAACTGGTCATACTACTAGTAACAGAAACTTGATCAGTTGCTCCTAATCAATACCCTACTTCCTGGCAACAATTCCATACTTATGATCAACCCATCAAATCGTTTCCGTTTCATGGAAGCCTTGAGTTCACTCTATTAGTTAATTTTTTCTGTCCCTTTCTAGTTCATCATATTATTCATGACCATCCTGTACTAGACAAACTTACCCTTTCATTTATAGTATTAAAAATTCACGTTCATTGTCTCTACCTCCTATCATCTTTGGATCACACTTCAATTCAAGAAGTATTGGTACTTCGTTCTCAAGCTCTCCATAGTACAACATTAGTTGTATTTTGTGGCGAATTTAATGCAAGAATAGGTTTGTTTACCGATGATTCATGCTCTATTCATTGTGGTAATATCTTGCAAATTTGAATTTATTCACACGATATAACCCTTTGGAGTCAACGCTTGGCTAATGGCAGACTTACCTCAATTACACACAATGGGAGTGGTATCATTGGCTACTTCATGAGTACTGGGATATTTGGGGTTTTATAATATAAAAAAGTACAAAGTCAATCAGAAAATATAAAAATAAGTGACACTCAAAGCAGGTTGTCCTTTATTCAAGTTAAAAATATGAGGGTATTTATACTTTTCTTTCCACGGCTAAATATTAATGTTTACAGCTATGCTCGCTTAACGGCCGTCATCGCCTGTCGGCTCGGATTCTGGCTTCCCCCCCACCACCCACCATCCACACGCCCACATCAATTAATTGAGCGTTAATAAAATGCAATGTTATTGGTAATAATAATAATAATATTGTTTATAAGGCGACATGTGTGTTTTAACAGTAAGAAAAAAGTTATATATATAATAATCAGATGTAAATTGAATGGGATTATCGTTGTGATATTAGCAAAGTAAAAGTTCAGGATAAACAATATTTTCAGTCTTTGTTGAATTGACGTCGTTTTTTTTGATTAAGCAATACAGAAAGTCCAGACACAGATGCTACTCTTGATAAGGCGACATATAGCTGGCCATGAGTAAAAACGGGTAAGCAAAGATCAACTCCAACAAGTTTAAGTGATTGCCCTTGTGATTTGTTGATAGTAATTGCAAATGAGGGTCTTACAGGAAACTGCTTTCTAGTCAAAGTGAAACGTGGAATTACTTCAACACGGCCATCAACACCTGGTAGTTTTACTTTCAAAAGAAATTCGCCAATACTCAAGACAGTGTGCCATTGCATAAACCTTTTTCTGCATTGATATTTCTTAATATCATGACAGGCATTTCAACTTTTAATTCTAAAACAGAAGGGGGCAGTCCGTGAGGATTTAAGCTTTGAAGGCATTCAGTAGGCATTTGGCGGTCCTCAGAGCCAGTTGAGTCTTCTTGAGTAATGCGATCAACAGCAAACAATGAAGTTTTGTTGTCAGGCAATTGGTCTAAAACATATCTATTGATCTCATCCACTAAATCATTTTTTGGTGCGGTAATAGCCCTTTCTTGAAAAAATTCAGGATCTAAAGTTTGCTCCATAATTTCTTTTGGATAAATTGAATCGACAAACGTGGTAAGAGAGTGATATTGCGCAACATAATGTGGCAAGAATATTTTTCCATTAAGAAGGGAATTGTAAGATAAACTACCAATCCATTGTGAAAATGATTGGTCAATAGGGTTACTACCAGATAGGCGCATGTTTTCTGTGAGCTTGAGCTTTTTTAGATTTGGCCAAATTTCTATCGATTTTGCTAATAAAGTTTCGACTATACGATGGCGTTGACCATGCTTGACAACAGGTCCAATTTGGGCAAATTCACCTCCCAAGACAACAGGAATACCACCAAAGAGCGATTCGAAATTTGAGCAAATGTCTTGCAAATTTCTACCGACAGCCTCAAAATAATGTCTGTGCTGCATAGGAACTTTGCCCCAAATTATCAAGCTACATTGCCTTAACATGGCAGCAAGGTCACTATTTTTTTTGATTGGACAAACCGAATCAGGATAGACGTTGAGAGGAATCTTGAAGCGGGAATGTGATGTACGATCACCAGGAAGCAAAAGAGTTTTAAAGTATAAAATAACCAGTTCCCCTTATAGTAGTAAAGAAAAAGAAGTAATGAATGCGAATTTGAGCGAATCAATTTTAGCAATCTGAGTGAGAATTTAAATGAGCGAATCATTTTAAAAAATCCAGTACAAATGGAATAAAGAAAAGTGATCTAAGTAACCCCTTCCCTTTAAATTATCACCGGTCTTACAAATGGTAAATGTAGCATAGATGAAGCAATCCATCCATCCATCCATCCATTCATCATGTTATTGAAGAAGAGAAGAGAAAATAAATACGTTGACCATAAAAAAGCTACTATAAAAAAAAGACAAAGTACGCTTAAAAATTAGACATGAAATGGGTGAATTAAAAAATCATAAAATCTAATTTAAATGAAAAAAAGTCGATCGCTCTGTTGTAACATGAGCGACAAAGAGAACACTGGAACAGTATGAATACATTCGAGAAAAGCTAAAGAGCTATATGTATTTATTTTATGCAACGTTAGAAAATGTTTATACGGATGTTTATGGATTGCTTCTATCATTATTTTATGAATGGTAACTAATTTTGTGCTTGACTAGGCTATCGTCAAGGCATTCGAACTCCGTAACAAGAACAAGGCTGAACTCTTGAAAATTCTTGATGAACAAAAGCAAGCTCTTGCTAATGTCCGTGTCCAAAAGGTCGCTGGCGGTAAAAGCCAAGAAATGTAAGTATCTCGACTAAAAAAAAGGTGTGCGGCAAGCTAAGCATTATTTATTAGTGGTGAAGCCCGTAAGAATGTTGCTCGTGTCTTGACTGTTATCAACCAAACTCAACGTGAACAACTTGCTCTCTTCTACCACAAGAAGAAGTACGTTCCTTTGGATCTTCGTGTTAAGAAGACCCGTGCCATGCGTAGAGCTTTGACTCCTTTTGAAAAGTCCAAGAAGACCCTCCGTCAACAAAAGAAGGAAGCTCACTTCCCTCTTCGCAAGTACGCTGTCAAGGCTTAGATAATCCAATTTCTGTCTTTGAAACATAATAATAATAAAAGTTGTACAAAAATAAAAGTCTTTCTCGTCAGTCTTTATGCATACAGTGCTTAATATGTCAACCTACAGTTTTGTAAAAATACACAGCAGAAATTTAACCTCAGCTTGAGATTATATTGATTTTCATTAGTAAATCTTTGGAATTGCTACGATTAAATTTGTTTATTTATATTAAAAAAACTTAAGTGAGCGCACGGTGGCTTTAATACATCTTAATCGCCCAAGCAGGATCAAAAAAGAATGAAAGGGGATCGAAAAATCTCCTTTTGAGATCAAGGACGAAAAAAGTAAGAAAACAAACGAGTAAGAAGGGAAAGACGTGTCATAGCCGCCAGTATGAGTTCTGAAGCAATCAATCCAAGAGTCGTTTTCCAGGAAAGAGAGGATGTGAGAGAGACAATTTTTTGATGATGAAGATGATTGAGCTCAAAAAGAATCAAACATATGGTGGACCAATGGGAAAAGCAAGGGGAAGCAGATCGAAAGGAGCGTGGTTTGCGAGTGGGTAATAAGTTCAAAAGGAAAGGCGAGGGATTTTCAATAGTGATCGGCACTTGTAACATTTGGAGCATACCGAGATATTGTATAGCATGTTTCTTGGAAAGAGAGCTGTCAGGATGCTTGGGGCAGGGCTTTGGATGGCTACCAGGCAACCAATCAAGTCTCCAACGGATACATCTGCTAATTTCAGAGTAGAACCTGGAAAGCCAAAGTATAAGATCCAAGTATAAAGAAGGATGACAAAGAGAGAGCAGATTAGAGTGAGGAGCTGATTGCTTTTGTAAAGGCTGACTTACAGGAACCCATGTTTGACGGCCTTAAAGGAACGAGCACTGAGAGTGTCACCTAACAGTGAGCAACGCTGTCATAGTACTGTTTTCGAAAGCTTATGCCATTGCGGCTGGCCAAAATGCTGCTTGATGTGGGGTAGCAGGTTGGAACTGCTACTGTACTTTCCAAGTATTTGAGAAAAATGTAAAATAATTGAGGAAAGAGAAATAGAAAATTGAGATAATTCGATGATAATCATAAATTGGTACTTTCTATGAGATTATGAACCATCTTGTTATGAACCTACCATCACGATGTAAATATCTAAATCTCTGAAAGAGAAACTGCTTCCTCCACAGCGATGTTTTTTCTTTTTCTTTTTCTTTTTCTTTTTTTTTTGTAAAAGCATCCAGACTCCCTTTGTTTTTGAAAGCAGAATTTGCAATATCAAGCATATCCTTGCTCGCATTAATGTCTCGTTACCAAAGTATTCTGCTAGTTTTACAGTCCAGAATACTATTGGTCAGCTTTCCTTCATGCTCTAATCTTTTTCTTTCTAGCTTTCTTGTACAACAGCCGTTGCAAATTTATTTCAGATTAATGAGTCGTGTATTCATTTATATCTACCAATGCACATTGTATTTGTTTTTGTCGCTCAAGTAGTTTACTGTACAAAACATTAGTGGTACTAGAGAGGACTTTTTTCATGCAAACACTATCCTTCTTCTTCATTCCATCACCAAACATTATCAATGGTAAGACTTTGGATTGCTTAAATTCTGTGGGCAACCAACGACGGATAGCCTTCCTTTTTAATACATTTTTCACAGTACCCTCTTTTCCAAATATTTCTTTTATTTTTTATGCTTTTTAAATCTTCTTGATTTTCTTCTCCTTCTGCTTCACCTTGTCTGTTTCCTTTTCTTTTATTGTATTCCTCACCACCATCGATAAAAATATTTGCCATCTCATCATTGGCTCTCTGACGTCCTTGATAATCATGAGATCTGAAAGGTACAGACTTGAATCCGCAGAATTCAAAAAGATGATCTGATTCTTCTAATGTTCTTTGAAAGTAGTCTTTATAGTATCTCGGCATGTCATTTTCGTACTTGGAAAGCTTGTTTCAACTTATCAGAAAACTGTCCCAATTATTTGGAGCTGCAAGTATTTAAAATTTCCAGGCTCTGTTGGAGTACCTTTCTTGTGAATGGATACTACTTGAGCCATATGTCAACTTTCGGGAATACAGGACTACTTCCAGCATAATTGGAACAGGGATAGTAAGATTGGTGCAAGAAGATGTTGAATGAGGAAAAGTATCTCGTTTTTTACATGGTCAACGCCAGAAGCATTGTTAGAAGGGAGTGATTGAATGACTGATAGGATATTCGTCAGTGCGATTGGGCAAACGAATTCAAATGGTAAGCTATCTGAACTGATTTCGGACCTTTGCATTCCCTGTGTAGCTTCTTTAGAGTATACGTTTTCAAGATGTCTCGCCATTGTGTCAGCTGAATGCTTGGGTCCTTCCATTGTTGAAAATGTTGGGCTTATTGTTCTTCGTTTTCTTATACGACTGAATTTGGCAATTGCTTTTGCATATTGACTAGATGTCAACTGTTGACAGAAATGTTCCCAGTTTTCTTTGCGCTTCTTTTGAATAAGTCGCCGTAGAGCTGCACGAGCCTCTTGATGTTTGAGCCAATATTTCAGTTTGCTGAGTCCTTGAGCTTTTCGCCACTTACGGTAACATCTTTCTCGGTACTCGTAGGCCTTTTGCATATCCTCTGTCCAAAAGTCCTTCAGTGGTTCCACTGGTTGTAATTGTCGTCCGCAGCTTGTGTCCAAGGAGTGATAAATTGCTTGACAAAGCTGTCTGATAAATTGCTCAATGTACGTCGTTGCTGTTTAATGGTCTCGTAGTGAAGCAGCAATTGTTATTATATATATCTTTAATATACTTTGAGTTGTCATTTTGAATTCTTTTATGTATTGCTTGAATATCTTGGGACTTTTTAGTCTACCAAGCCTCCAAGTGATTCGCTTTTCTCCCGGACTACCTGTCATGGTTTCCGGAATATACAAACCTAAGGACATCAATTTGTGGTTGAAATCTAATGACAGGTCGCTTCTTATTACTAAACAAAGGTTATTTAATTCATTACTACTTAAGGAATAGTCTATTATGCCACTGCCCTGACATGTCATGCAAGTAGATTGACCAAAGCATAGCCTTGAATTCCGCACAATCAGGTTGTTTCGTTGAATACAGCTGCACAGTTAATTTCCTTTAGAGTTTGAGTTGTGATTGTCAGTGTAATCTCCCATTCTGGTATTAAAGCTACCACATAAAATGGTTTGGTTGGTATGTGAGATGGTTTTTGGTAGTACATCAAGTATTTCTGCAATGGTTTGGTTATCAAGTGAAGGTGGAAGATATATACAGTGTGCCAGAATATCTTTGATTGCAAAAGAGGATTTATATTGCGAGAATTGTTAATCGTCATTGAGTAGGTGATGTATATGAAGCTGACACTCAGGGTTAATAGGTGGTATATATGCTTGGTGGTAATGACAAAGTTTCTACGATTAGTAGGACTGATGAGTGTTCTGCTCGATGAAGAATACGTGATATAACTTGTTTGAGTAGCCCAGTGGCATTAAAGAGCATAGTATTAAATTGGTTCATTAAATATCAAAAGCCGCAGTTATATGCGTATGGTGTTAAATGGGTCCTTTCTAATACTTTCAATAAACTCTATCTTTTTTCACTTTTTAATATAATTTCATTGGATTCAGAAAACTGTTGAACTTGCTGGTCACCGCTTGCCTATTTCGATATCCATTCTCAAGTAAAACAAGATGAGGATAATCAGACTTGCAGTAGACTTCTTCCTCGACAATTTTAATTGCTACTATAGTGTGATGACATGAAAGTCTTGGAACTATATTAATCTATTTTTTAACTTGAAGAATTGTTTACATGTATCAATTACAAGAGAATGTATTGTTCAATATTCTAGTTTACTGCATATTGGAATGAGAAATGAAATTACAAATAAATATCCACCAGTATAAAATAATGGCCTAGATACATACAAAAAAGCATTGATTCGACATGAAGTCGCAATTTGAGAATCGACATAACAACAAACGGATGTAAAGCTTCTGCTCCCTTTTTTTAATATAAAATTGTAAAATGGCATGGTAAGCACTGTACACAGAAACAAGACAGAACTTTGGTTTATAATTCTTTTTTAATATAGAATAAAAAAAAGTGTACATGAAAAAGACCCTTGTTGTGCAAAAAATGTGAAGAAAACCATTTATCGGTTGGCTATAAAAGAGAGATAATGAGTATACAGCAAAGCAAACGTTCAGTGACTTACACTTGGCAACACGTTCAAGTTCATCCTTCTTCTTAATAGCATAAGAGTTAGCAGAACCCTTAGCAGCGTTGATCAATTCGTCAGCAAGACATTCAGCAACGGTCTTGACGTTACGGAAAGCGGATTCACGAGTACCAACGGTCAACAAAGAGATAGCTTGGTTGACACGACGGAGAGGAGAAACATCAACGGCTTGACGACGGACGGTACCTTGAGAACCGATACGAGTAGAGTCTTCACGAGGACCACAGTTGATGATGGCATCAACGAGGATTTGGACAGGGTTAGCGTCAGTCAACAAGTTGATGATTTCAAAAGCGTGTTGAACGATACGAGCAGCCATGAGCTTCTTACCGTTGTTACGACCAGTCATCATCAAAGCATTGGTTAAACGTTCAACGATGGGGCACTAAAATGCAAATTTATTTAATGCTTCATTCCATATGATTTGTGTCTCTTTCGCTTTACCTGAGCCTTACGGAAACGCTTGACAGCGAAACGACCGGCGGTGTGGGGCAAGTAAACTTGTTGGCGGATTTGAATGTAGTCTTGGAGAGAAATGTCCTTAACTTCGACATCTTCATAAGACCATTTGTTGAACAATTTACGAGTACCATCAGCGGAAGCGCTGACATGAGCGGGTAAACCTAAGGCAGGCATGATGGTCTATAGTATGGTTGTAATAAAAATGATGGATGGGATGGATGGATGGATGGATGGATAAAGGTGTATATTGGATATAAAAATGAAATATGTTGAAAAAAAGTTTAAATTGAAATATTGGTGTATGATAAAGTATGAAGAAGGATAGATCAGTAAGGATATCATTTAGATGAATACACTATTGTTTCTCTTTACCTGTTATTTACGAAAAAAGAGGAGGATCTTTCACTTGTGAATCCATTTGCTTTCCACCTAGAGACTAAATGAATCTCCGATGTCTGACTTGCAATTATATACTTTGTAATTGTCTACTATAGGCAAAGCCAAAACAGGAAGAAATGAAAACAATTCTAGTTGTTTTAATTGACAACATGGTGTTCACTGTGAAAGAGTATAGATTAAGATAAAAAGTAAACACTTTTAGAAAACTAATTCATGGCTCAAATAATATGCTAACAAAAGAAAAATAAAAATTATTTGTGAAGGATTTAAAAGCAAATTTCATAGTGAACTACATAAAATAAGCTCATAAGAATCATACACAGAGTTGAATAATAAGCGTCTGTATTCTATTAGGTTCTTTTTCAACTTTATTTAAAATAAAGTTTTAAAGTCAAAAAGACTGAAAGACATTGATTTTATACTAAAAGTGACAAATGTTTAATAAAATCAAGTCCAAAACCTACAAGTTAAATATATGAAATAAGCCCATGATGATTTACTAGAATTCTTTTTTTAAGTACTAAATGAATTTTACTTTAAGCTTAAATACAGTTGTTATTAAGAACATTCAAAATAAAATGAATCTCAAAGGAGCTAAATTAGGCTAATTTCCACTATTGTTTTCGAAATCCATTATTAAAATTACTAAAAAGAAGAAGGAAGCAAAAGAGACATGAAAAAAAAAAAGTCGATTTGACGTGATGGTTACACTGATCAAATTGACATGTGCAAATTTTGGTGGATTTCAACTGGCGTAGGCTGTAAGCGGTAATTGAACCGAACTTGCTAAATGTGCATGAAGGTCACAATAAAATTGTTTTTGCGGTGTATTACATAATGAGTGTGCATGAGTCATTTGATTGGGAATAAAAAAAAGACTGCTTTTCAAGATTTTTTTTTCTTTATATGAACTTGATATCGCTTTCATACTCTTTTTTTTTTTTTATTTGTATTGATTTTTTATATAAAACATGGAAGACGTCCGTATTACAGGCTATAACGCTTTATTAACACCTGCTTTCTTGCAAGAAGAATTTCCTGCTGTAAGAATATTGTCTTTTAATTTGAGAAATAAATACTAAAAGAAATATAGTCTGAATCTACTCAAGCAACAGTAAAGCAAGCACGTAAAGAATGTTCTGATATTCTTCAAGGTAAAGATGATCGTTTGATTGTCATCGTTGGTCCTTGTTCTATTCATGATACCGAAGCTGCTAAAGAATACTGTAAGTTCAAAAAACATAGACAAATACTCTTGATTTTGGGATCAACTAAATTTAAAAAAATTTTCTGTCAAAATAGGTCAAAGATTATTAAAGGTCAAGGAGAATCTTAAGGGTGAACTTTTGATTATTATGCGTGCCTATTTTGAAAAGCCTAGAACAACTGTTGGTTGGAAGGGTCTTATCAATGATCCTGATATTGATAATAGGTAAAGAAGAAAAACCTGTTTCTTTTTTCGTGACGTTAACTAAAAGAGAATAGTTACAATATTAACAAAGGTCTTCGTGTGGGTCGTAAGCTTCTTTGTGATCTTACAAACATGGGCATGCCTGTCGCCGTCGAATTATTGGATACCATCTCACCTCAATATCTTGCCGACTTGATGTCTTGGGGAGCCATTGGTGCACGTACAACTGAATCCCAACTTCACAGAGAATTAGCCTCAGGTGTCTCTTTCCCTGTGGGTTTCAAGAATGGTACCGATGGTAATGTACGCGTAGCCATTGACGGTATTGGATCTGCTTCTTCTCCTCATCACTTTTTGGGTGTGACCAAAAATGGTACAGTAAGCATTACTCACACCACTGGTAACCCTGATTGTCACATCATCTTGCGTGGATCTAATGATGGACCCAACTATTCTGCTGAACACGTTCAAAAGGCTCGCGCAGCCATGGAAAAGGCTGGTTTAAGACCTACCATCATGATTGATTGTTCACACGGAAACTCCTCCAAGGATCACCGCAATCAACCCAAGGTCTGTCAAAATCTTGGTGAGCAAATCGCAGCTGGTGAGGATTCCTTAGTGGGTGTCATGATTGAATCACACATCAATGAGGGTAAGCAAAGTGTGCCAGAGGCTGGTCCCACTGCTTTGAAATATGGTGTTTCCATCACAGATGCTTGTGTAGACTTTGAAACAACTGAACAAATGTTGAGCGGTTTGGCTGAGTCAATTAAGGCAAGACGTGCTGCTAGAAAGTAAATGATATACTTTTTACTTGTCTCCCAGATTCTCTTCCCTTGTTCATATACACACTTTACACATCTACAAACATTATACATGACCATTACATAGAAAAAATAAAATAAAATAAAAGGATTTTTTCTTTGAAATTATCAGAATGCTTTCATTTTATTTCATATTTGCAAAAAAAAAAAAAAAAAATTAGCTTTATTTGTACGGTTATAAGTACTGATCTAACATCTTGGTTTATCAACAAAAATCCACGCCCAATCTTTTATACAATCAGTAAAAATCTGTTTAATGCTGAAAAAGTAGATGCCAGCTTCGCCACCGCCATTGTGACTGGTGTGTTTTTTTAATTGATTACCAAAAAAAAAAAAAAAAAAAAAAAGAGAGAGAGGTTTTTTACAACAACGTATAATGGCAGGAATTAGTATATATCATTCAAACAAAAAAAAATAGTAGAATTTAAGCTTGCTAATTATTTACTTAATGACTAGAGAGTAAACAAAACAGAAATGCAAATCGTTTAGGTGGATCAAGTAAGTAAATAGATTATTATTTTTGACTTTTTACTTAATTTAAATAGAAATAAAGAAAGATCCAGGTGTACCTAATTTTGCAAATTTCAAACAAAAGAAACAAAATAAAGAAGAAAATCAAAGACAAAAGGTGAGAGTGGAGAAAGAAAGAAAAAGGAAAAAGATTATAATGAATGTGTAGATTGCCAATACAAAAGAACGACAAGACTTGGCAAGACAAAACTTGCAAAATAAAAACAGAAATTTGAGTTTTTTAAACATGTTACAAACAGCCGAGCAAAGAAGTCAAGAATTTGAGCAGCAGATAGGAGAGGATGATGAAAAGGAGATCAAGGACGCAGCAGCTACCGGACAAAAGGACAATTCAAAGAAAGCTTATTATCGTGAGTTCAGAAAGGTGATTGAAAATGCTGATGTTATTCTGGAAGTATTGGATGCGCGTGATCCTCTTGGTACCCGTACTCGATCTGTTGAACGTATGATTATGGATAGTGGATTGAATAAGAAGATTGTCTTTGTTCTTAATAAGATTGGTAATATGAATATTGACTGCCCCTTGAGACATCAAATTGAATCGTATGTTATTTGAATAGATTTAATACCAAAAGAGAATGCAGATCAATGGCTCAAGTATTTACGTAATGAATATCCAGCTATTGCTTTCAAGGCATCCACTCAACATCAGCGTGAGAAACTCAAGCAATCGAATGTGTCTACAAATGCTGCGAGCGAAAGTCTTTTGAATACATCAGAATGTTTGGGTGCTGATGATTTAATTAAATTGTTAAAGAACTATTGTCGAAATTTGAACTTGAAGACATCTATCACAGTAGGCATCATTGGTTATCCTAACGTAGGAAAATCATCAGTGATCAACTCACTCAAGAGATCCAGAGTATGTGGTGTCGGAGCAACACCAGGATTTACGAAGGTTGCTCAACAGATTACATTAGACAAGAATATCAAGCTATTGGATTGTCCTGGTATCGTATTTGCTCAACAAGGACAAGGCGATCAAAATGAAGCAGAAATTACATTAAGAAATTGTGTTAAAGTAGAACTGTTGGAAGACCCAGTCACTCCAGGTAACAACAAAAAAAAAAAAAAATAGAAAAAGTCTGACTCTTGAACTAAATTGTATTTAGTGGAAGTCATTTTATCAAAATGTGGTATTGAACAATTAAGAAAAACATACAATTTATCATTTTTCAGTAATGTACATGAATTCTTGGTGTTATTAGCACAGCAAAGAGGAAAATTAAAAAAGGTAAACTTTATACTTTGATTTCTAGTTACTCATCCTTCATGTGTATCTCAGGGCGGAATTCCAGATGTAGACCAAGCAGCACGACACGTACTTAATGATTGGAATGGAGGAAAGATTCCATTTTACAGTGTTCCACCTTCTAGCAAACAAAGCCATATTGATGCGGCTGTTGTAAATACATTTGCACAAGAATTTGATGTTCAGTCAATTGCACCTAGTAATTTAGACAGTGCTATGTCTATTGATTAGAAAATGAAATTATCCTTTTTATTAAACCTGACCTATTGAGTTTTATTTATAAAATCAGGATATTTTTTTTTTTCTATTAAAAAAGGATTTTTCCCTTTTTAGTCTCTTTGATTCTTGTTGATTATGCAAAAACCACATGGAAAACAGATTTTTTTTTTGAAAGCTTATAAATAAAAGCTTTTTTTTTTCTTTTTCTCTTTTTTTTTTTTTTTCTTTTTTTTTTTCTTATAAAAATGTTTACAAGAATCTTTCATAATATTCGCGACAATATGGGTAAATCAACCCTACGTCAGACTACAAAGCATGATCCACCTTCTATCAGCGATTGTTCAGAAAGAAGACCTTCGGTTACAGAAGAGTGTGATAGTGTATTGACAAGATTCACAACTCAAACAGCACCAGAGCCTATTCCTATCAGAAAGAATAACAGAAGAAGTAGTGCCACCGTATTTGGTATTTCCAATGTTACTTTTGATGATTACGTACAAAAAGACCTCGTTTCAAGTTCCTGGAGTTAAAAACAAGATAGTTTATAATCTTCTTCTTTGCTGAACCAAGTACTCTTTTCGGTTACTTTAAAGGGTCTACTTCTTTCTCACTTTGATATACAAGTGTATGGCAACTTCATGTCTTCTTTCCCCACGTCTTTCTTTCTGTAAATTCATGTAATTAGCTTCTTTTTTTAATAAAGATTGTAGTTTATAAATCATAAAGCTCGTTTTATAATCGTCTAATCAATAAAATTTATCTTTATCCCTTTTCAATAATGGACGATAAACTGAGTTAGATGAGCTCAAGATAAGCAGATGAAATACAAACAATTCACTGTTTAATATAAACAACACAATCTACTTTCTTCATCAAATGAATTATTTTATTAAATAGATTGATAAACTTGTAGTTTATTAAAATACCAAGTCTCTATAGAAAATAATTGGTTTTGTTTGATTTTCATGATTAGAGTAAGATTCAATGGGATAATTAGACATAAAGACTTATTAATGCATTTTATAATAAAAAACCGATTGGTAAATTCGTTTGCATTATAAATCAAATGTAACACTCGAGTATGCATAATAACTTTATCTTTATTTTGTTTATTGGTCGTCATAGATACAAAAGTAATGTCATCACTACATAGATACCATCCTTATTTTATATAAAATGTCATTAAAGGCGAAATAATAATCTGTCAGTTTCATTATAAACTTGCCATATTTGTAAATTATATCACATTCAGCTTATAAGTTATGATTCCCTAAAGATAATCTCTTCGAAGCATACAATTTGAACTGCTGACTCTGCTTGTTGCTTGTACAACGACATGTGACACCTTTTGATTCTTGAGCAACCTATTGAAGTTACACAGTATTTTAAACGATAAATAAGGGTAGTTGTATATCTCTTATTAAACAGGATTTATTCAGCTAAAGAAGTTGATGTATATTTAAATCTTGAATATTCATTGTGTAAATCATATCCTATACTGCAAACAGCACTATTTATATATAACTTTGCTCTGTATTCCGTTTGTTACACACATGTTAGCATCATCTGGAACATTGACTGTTTTAAGAGAAAAAAGAAAGCAGATAAAAGTTTTAATCCGTGAATTGGGATTCAACACAAAACTCCCTTTTCTGAATTCATAGGATGGTAATTACATTTTTAAAGATATTTGAATTTTTGCAACAATAGAGAAATAGAAAGTAAGGATTGAGATGGATCAGATCAAACTATTACAAGCAAGCTTGTAGATCTTTGCACCCATCCCCCCAAAAAAAAAGATGTGATTTTTGTAGCCTGATTATGGTCTTTAAAGAAAGAGGGGGGTTTTTTTTGAGTCATAAGTAGTCTACGGAGCATTCCGATAAAACTTATTCCTGACTCAGATATAAAACAAAGCGCTTTTGAATTAAAATCATACGTCTTTCTAGAATATAGCTTTCATGGGTGGACCACAATTAGAAGTTATTAAGGTACGTGAGCGACACTTGTACAAAAGAAAAGAAACATAGAATGAACTATAGTATAGTTTGGGTTCTATGTATTTTATCCAGTAGGCACCATGTTGTGCTTTGGCGGACCATTTTTTTATGAAAAGTTTGTTAAAGACATCCACTTTTGGCCAGATTATGAAACAACCTATCAACCACCTAAAACAATAAACGATGTGAAAAGTGCATTAGAGATATTAAAGGCAGAAAGAGAAGAAAGATGGAAACGGGCATTAGAAAAAAAGGAATAAAACATCTTAACGTTCAAGCCATAGTTTATTTTTGGATCTCATTAATCGGAAGGCACTGATAGGGATACGCTGCCATCGGCTTAAATCTTTTAAATAAGGATGTTCTTGATCATTATCTTCTTCATCAGAGTGAAGTTGTGATGTGTCTACTAGATCGTCCATTGAGACTTCTTCTATGGGCATTTCTATTGAATTCGATTGACTAAGTTTACGTTTTTTGCTATTATCATTTTCATTGCTTTCTTCTATTTTTGGTAGTCGCTTTTTATTATCCACAGTTTCAGCAGTTTGTTTAAGAAGCTCGGATAATTGATCTTGAATATGCAAAGAAGATGATGTATCTATATGTAATGAATTGGAAGAGGAAGAAGAGGATGCATGAGTTGAGTCGAATGAGAGTGAGAAATCATCTGAAATGATGTTTGATAAAGTACGAAGCGCTTCTGAAGACAAATCTTGCGACCCTCGATGCCTTTGTGCTGCTGAAACTGTACTGCTAGGTAGTGAAGGCCTGCGAATTAAATCCACTTGCTGACTTGATTCAAGCGATGAAAGCAAACTGAGCGCATTTACCAATTCAGAAGCGGACAATTGTTCTTCTTTTCCTGCAATGGGGGTATTAGCTCCGTTAGAATCTGCTCCTCCAGGATCGTTCGGTGCTAGCGCATGCATAAATGCTGACACAATATTATCGTAGGTATTGTCATTATCTATTGCAGGTGATGCTCCTCCTTGATCAAAGAGTAAAAATTCATCCTCTTCATCTTCCTCATCTTCCTCATCTGTTGTCGACCAATGATTCAGTCTTTTATTATATTCTAAATATTCTTCCTCATCCTCACTTTCACTATCAAAATCTTCTTCATCTTCTATGTACATTATTTCGTCACTACTATCACTATTTTCATCAGAATCAACTTCTATTTCATTTATAATTGCTTGTGTTTCTGCTGTTTCAATGTCTTCATCGTCGCCCGAGTCAATATGTTCGCTATCATCTGTAAACAGCTCTTTTTCTTCTATAATTTCACGTTCAGATTCTTGGTCTGATAAAGGTGACATTGTATCCAGCAAGTCATCCAAATCATCTACAACAACTTCCTCATCTTCATCCTCTTCTTGGACTGTAAATGTAATGTTCTGTGCTATTTTTTCTTGGTGATGCTTCTTTTTCTTTTTTGATTTTTTCTTTGCCTTCTTTTTCATGGCCACTCCTATTCTTTCTACCACATTGTCCTTTGGTACATCGACGACTGGCTCCGCTATTGCACTTATCCCACATGTGCAGTCTGTATCACACACTGGACAAATGTCTTCTTCATCTTCTTGTATTGATAGGCTGGGCATCGTAGATTTTCTTAAAGGCAGTATGATCAAAGATGGTTTTGACTGGCATTTCTGACAGGTATATCGATCTGCTTTTTCATTACTGTGAAATAGTTCTAAAAAAAGAAGTTTTTTTTTTTTCTTTCTTTAGTAATTTTTTTTTTTTTTTTTTTTTTTTTATTATTACCATGACAGCGGTGACATTCCACTGTCTGCTTTTTGCCTGATTTCTTTTTTTTCTTTGTCTTCTTTTTTTTTCTTCTACTCATTTGTGGATCAGAGATAGAATTATCAGATAAATGTAAAGGGAGTTCAGTGTCAGAATGTTGAAGTTTTGACATTATGAAAAAAAAAAAGTAGCAACACAATAAAAAAATGCAAAATTTGATTTTTTTTTTTTTTTTATCTGTATTTTAATCAATATCAACTCAAAGAGCCGCTATTTTACGGAACAAAGTTCAGTTGTAGTCTCCGTTTTTCTTTAAGCCTTTCTGGCTGAGTATTTAAAAAGTGTTTTAAAATCTTTTAAGTGGTCTCAATATTAGCAGTCCTCAGCTTATAAGGATATTTTGTCTCATACAAATTATATTTTCTCTCAAGGCATTGAAGTAGCAACATGAACTCAAGAGAAAAAAAAAAGATGATATAAAAGCTATTCTATGCAGTCCTTATTTTATTATATTAGTGTTTATCTTTTGTTAAAAAAAAGAAGATCCCTCAATAATAGTTCGGAATATATCCAAATTTCTAAATGTGATAGCTGTAAGTTTCATGAGACAAAAATAAAAATAAAATAAAATAAAAAAAAAGAAGCTTGGTTATATTGTTTTGCTTTCAATCAGCATCGAAGATGATATAGCCCAGCTACTGGTTTAATGAGTTGGCTTCCTGTGACGTGAAGCTTACCAAAGCCATTATCTTTAGCCACCAGTACAAATAGACAGAAGAGCATCACTAAAAAATTAATTCAATATCTCAAAAGAATAGTTCTCCTAACCAAAGAAAGAAGAAAACGATAACGATATAGCTGAAGCAAATATCAGGTGAAAAGGGCGCTATTTGACCACAATATTTATAGCTAACTCTTGTTTAAAGGATTGAGTTTGTTTGCATGGTGATAATGAATTCGTCTTTCCCTTGCGATTTAAGGAATTGGAACGAGACGAAGAGAATAAAGCAAAACTAGCAAAGAGCAATTGTCAATGTTCTCTTCTAGTAGTAATAAGAATTATTACCTAATCCTATTATACATTAATAGTTTTTATATTCAAAAGAGAACTAAGGATTATCCACTGGAAGCAGGAATATATAATGAAACTATGTACATGATGAATCAAGTTAGTGGTTTGTATGTTATTTTTGCCAGTATCCATATCAGTTGATGATTTCTCCCTTTATTACTCAGGGCTAATTCCTATTTAATAAATAGCAAATATAGATCAGGTTATGCCTTTGCTATTGCCGAATGCAAAGAAACGTTACAACTGTATAAAATTGAAGCAAAATTTCTAATATGAAAGAAGGAAGCACTGATCTTCAAAAGGTTGATGTTTAATTGAAACACAAGCTGAATGCTTTTATCTAGAGCGGGGTAGCCAAGCTTTGCGTTTGGCAATCAAGCTTATATTTACCATTAAATTTACATCAAAGATGAAGTAATGAGCCCATGGAGACTATTAGCATTTTCTATTACCAAAATAAATAGAAAATCCTGCCATACTAAAAAAAGTATATGAAAATTCTCCTGTATGTTAAAACAAATATTAAAATCAGCAAGACATAGCTCACAATCGTATCCCCTTTGTTTGTCTAATTAGAGAGATACTCTGTAGATCTTTTGAGTATGTGGAACATCATAACAAAGATGCATTTGTAATGTACACATAAACATGAAGGGAGTGGATGTCTTTAGGATATGTTTATTAAAAATATTCGATGACCCTTCTTTTTCTTTATTTATCGTTCAAATAATTAATCAAATATTTCTACTTTGAGTGCTTTAATTGTTTAATACACCTTGCTTTATGAAATCATGATTTTGTACTTTGCTCATCTACTACTGATATTGTTTTGCCCAATTTATTATAAAAACGTATGAAAATACATTTATATTTGTCGTCATAACCTTATTAGATGTATTTTAGGATTTACATACTAAAATCTTATTTAACTTTTACTTAGCATCTTCCTGCAACCTTATAAGTTCTTTTTCTTTTTTTAACGTGTACTAAGAATAATCTTATACTAACTTGGGTAAATTCATATAATTCAGCTTTTACTTGCATGTTTATGTGTAAAAAAAATATGGCCCTGAGAAATCGGGCAAATGAGTGAAAATTAGAGAATAAAATGATATGATTAATGAGTAGTTTGAAGGCTAATTATCATTATGGTAGATATGAAATTAAACGGGTTCAAATATAGTTAGAATATATATCTCCTATATGGTTTCTTTTTGTGAGAACAATTCAAATATTGATAGACGCATTTTCTTAAAAAAAAAAAAGGATAGATTCCTTTTTTAAGTAAAAAAAGTGGGGCAATGCTTCACAAAAATACACAAAATTTTATTATCCAATCAGACTTTGTTATCGCATTGCTTTTTTTTTTAGTCATTTTTCATTTTGCTTTAATCTTTCTCTTTTTATTGTAATTTCTGCTGAATCACAACATGTCCAACAAACGTAGCAGGTCGCCTTGTGTTTATGATGATAGCGAGAAAAAGCCCTGTACAGATCAAAACAATTTACTTACTGAATTGACCCAAGTTTTAAATCAAATCAATTCAACACCTTCCACTGGTGAAATATCTGCTGAACTGATGGAAACCTTCAAGATCCTTTTGCTAGAGATCGAACAATTATCAGCAGACGATAGCACTGGGAAGCAAAGGCAGTAAAGCACGAAAGCGATCGATGCTTGGAATCTTGGTTTGATGATTTGTTGGAACGTTGCGGTGATGAATTGGATTGGGACGATGTTGCCCTTGCCTTAGCCTTGGAGGAAGAAGAGGAGGAAGGAGAAGAAGGGAGACAAGTAGTAGTAGTAGAAGAAGATGACGAAGAGGATGATGAAGAAGATGATGAAGATGAAATCATTATTGTAGATGATGATGATACACCTGTACAGCGTTTGACAGTATCATAGCTTTGTTTATTATTCAACACCCCACTTTTTGTATCAATTTTTTTCTCTTTATTCTTTCTTATGTGCAATAATACCAAAATATTCAACGATTGCTTCAACTTGTATAAAAGCAATAAAAAAAGTTTTGTCGTGACAAACATACACATAAAGTATAATTATAAAAAGAAATCAAACCACTGTTCATGTATTACAGTTTAAGAAAAAAATTAATTTTTTACAGCAATCATTAATCCCATCCACCAACACCTAAACCGGTACCAGAGCTTTCTTCTGTCTTTTTGTTTTCTGTTTCTAATGCAGCAACGATATCTTCTGCCTTATTACTTATCTCTTTCTTCTTCTTTTTTGACTTGTCAACAACACCAACCACGCCTGTTTGTGCCTTTGTCACTGTAGTAGCATTCATGGGGGGTTTCTTTTCTTCTTGGACAGCAGATGCAGGTTCTGCAGCAGGTTCTTCTTTTTCTGCAATGGGCTTCTTTGCAGTAGACTTCTTCACATTAGAGTTCTTTGTAGCGGGCTTCTTTGTGACAGGTTCCTTGGCAGAAAGTATATCTGCAGCACGCTTCTTTGTCACAGATACCTTTGCAGCGGGATTCTCTTCTTGTTTAGCAGTAGACTTGGTAACCTTCTTCTTCTTATCCTTCTTTTCAGTAGATTGGGCTTCATCTGGCTTTACAAAGAATACGTCGCCTGCATTTTCCTCCACCTTCTTCTTTTTAACAGCGCGTACTGGCTCCTGGTTATCATTGGATCTCTTTGGATTCACCTTTTTCACATCCTCTCCTCGTGTCTTTTTTTCTTTCTTTTCTTTTTGTTCTTTCATTCGTTTTAATCTTTGCATCTTTTCAACTATGTTTGTATTTTGTAATTTTTTCTTTTTGCGTTCTAAAAATTTGGGATCAAATCTTTCACCATCCAAGACACGAAGTGAAGGAATAAGATCAAGGACCTATTATCAACAGTGTTAACTAATATTCCATTTAATTTGTATTGAATATAATACCTTTTCAAAGTAATCCTTTTTGCTTGAGATAGGGTTTCCTTTCAAATTTAAATTATGTAATTTAGTCAATGATCCCAGAGGAGCAATATCAGTCCAATTCTTGAGCTGATTATTTCCAAAATCAAGGATTTCAATCGCATTACATTTTCTCAAAGTTTCGGGTATATCAGATATTTGATTGTCATTTAAGCGAAGTTCTTTAACAGCGACATTGTATGACAAATCAGGAACAGCAGTCAATTTGTTGTGAGCGGCAGATAGTTTGGTTAACTTTAATAAACTTGATAGCTTGGGTACCGTGTCTAACTGATTGTGTGAAATAACTGCATTTTATGTTAATCAATATAAAGAGATATACATTTTTTAAGAGTGAGTTTACCAAGTGTATTAAGTTCTAATAAAGTTTCAATGTTCTCAATCTCCAAAAGTTGATTATTGTTCAAGATCAATGCTTTTAGTTGCTTTAATTTTCTTAAATGAGGACTCATGTGAACCAATGCATTGTTGCTCACATTCAACACTAAATAAAAGTACATTAATACAAATGGTAAGACATTACTATTTTTTTTTTTTTACCATTCAAGCTTGTAAAATGTTGAAATCCTGTAAAATCTTTAAATTGATTGTGAGAAAGATTCAAAAGAGTCATTTGCTTCAGATCATTTAAGCCATTTATAGATTTCTCGTCTGCAAGTCGATTGTTTGAAAGATTTACTTTTCGAAGTTGTTTACATTTAGATAGATCTTCAACAACAGTAATATCTTTTTTAGATGCATTAAGATCTTTGAGATCCTCAAGTGAATGATCTGGATAGATCTCGGAAATGACTTGTGCTGTTAACTTCATTTATAGAAAAAGAAGACAAAAAAAAAGATTTCTAGAAAAAAAAAATTGTCGGACGTGTTTATTACAGTCCCATTTGGAGGTCTTTTTTTTATACTTTCACATATTTATATTTGAATACAGTTATACAAATATAAACATATATTGAATACATGGTCTTTAGGTTCTTGTTATATACAGAAATATAAAGATTTATTTAATAATAATCACCACCGTCATCATCATCATCAACATCATCTCCTTCGCCGTTATCAAAGTAATTTTGAGCATAATCGTTATCGTCAACCAGTTCTTCTTCATCTTCATATTCTTCTTCGTATTCTTCTTCTTCTTCACCTTCTTTCTTTTCTTCTCCATCTTCGCCATCCTCACCTTCCTTTCCATCATCTCCTTCTGCATTTAGTATTGCCTCCAATTGTGCATACTCATCTTGAAGTGTTGCTGTCTTTTGCTCTAATACGTAATACATCAGCTTGTTATTTTTGTATCATCGCTAATTATTAAACTTACTCTTCTTGGCTCTCTTTGGCTCCAAGATATTTTGAAGCTCTTCAGGGAAAAAATCCAAGTCTATGTTCTTATAAGAGAAATGTTTTCTTTGTACTATTTTCTCCTTGAATACCTGTTTCAATCTCTCTTAAAGTTTTCTTCGTTTCTTGCACTTTGTATTTATCAGAATATCTTTCTATATCTGGTGGTGGTGGTGGTGCTGTCAAGTAGAAAGGGGAACTTTTTACCATTTCCAGATATTCTTTTCTTAATCTCCATTGATGTGATTCATTTGATGTAGGTTTACGTGGAATAGGAACATCCATTTCCTAACAGTCATTTTTAGCTTATTTAGACATGTATAAAACTATTTATTTTCTTTACTTTACTGGAAATAAATCTGTATTGACATTAAATAAACTTCCAGCATTCAGATCTTTTAATAGATCAAAAGAGACGAGTTGCATAGCGCCACTCTGTGCTCCTCCTCCTCCTCCTCCACGTCCAAAACCGCCACCACGACCGCCGCGAGACATTATGAATTAATTGATTATAAAGTTGTCTTTGGAGAAAAAGATTTGGATTTTTTAAAACTAGTGACTATTTACTGTGACTATTTTTCTGTAGTATTTCGTCCGTAGGACTCAACGCGACTCATGCTTTTTTTTTACCTCCGACAAAATTTTATAAGGCAATTTCCTTTTCGAATTTTTTTTAAGTATTGATGAATCCTATTACTTCAGAAAATGAGAATACTTACTAAAAAAAACTAAAGTATTCACCTGTCAGGTCTCATAGTAACAGGTCCTAGTATTGATTTATTAAAATCAAGCTTTTGACAGTGGAGAGTAATTACCCAAACACAGATTCAAACGCCTAAAGGGTTGACATGATTTAAAGAGATAAGACAAAGCCAACGAAGCCATCAACAAAGGCTACTCATTCTGACTAATAGTTGTTGAGTTCAAATTGTTTAAGCTAATTTATTGCAAAGAGGTAAAAGTATATAAGTGTGCGTTTTCAGACTTTTTTTTAGCGCATACCTTATTTTTCTTATCCTATAAAATGATGAACAATCAAACAACCAAAGGACAACAGTTGCCGATGCAATTCTGCAACGCATGATAGACAAAAATACTGCTATGAAATATAGTAACCAGATGATTATTTCTCAAAGCATGGGTAGTTGTCTAGTCAATACTACTAGAGCTTACTCAAGAAAGCAAGATAAATGAAAGGCAAATATTCCAACTTATTACTCAATATAAACACTCTTAGCAACCGCATAATATTCAAGAATTCAGTGACGGTGAAGTCATTTCGGTTCACAAGTTAAGAAAGAACAATGAAGGTGCTTCTGCTTGTGGTGATTTGGTTAATACTGTTATCACTATACACATGCTTTTAACAAAAATTATCTTTATAGCTAAGAGCTATATAAGCTTACAAAAAAAAAGAAATAAATCATACAGTTCTTCCACCCTCAATTGGGCACTTTTCTGAAAACATTGATCAGATCTTTGAGGAAATTTGGTCATTTGTTTGAAGCTGAATTAGTCACTTTTTCGAAATTCATTTGGTCACTTTGTTGAAACCCAATTGGTCACTTTTGTAAATAATATTATTTGGAAGAAGGCTTTTATCACTAAACTTGCAGCAATTTGCGTTTAAAATTTAAGCTTTTAGGAAATAACATTCCAGGATAAAAAAAAAAAAAAAAAAAAAAAAACTGTTCTAGTACGCTGATGAATTTTTTCTTTTTTTTACAACGCTTCTCTTCGTCGATCTCATATTATATTATATCACTGCAAATAATGGTGCAAACTTTGCGCACCGTTAATTGTTAGCTATATGCTTTTCTGTTCAGCGATATCAAAATCTGTGATCGAATGCGTATTCATGCCGACGTCAATATCTGCACCCTTTACGGACATATAATCCTATTAATATATTCTACGTCCCTGTCTGGTGCAGATGTTGACGAGAGTGATAATTCAGAGTTCTAAGTAGATTTAATCCTTATTGTGCGAGGACGTCTCTCTTGGTAGCTGCTCTTCATAGTCTTTTCTACGTCAGAAATAATTTGGGGACCAATGATGCTTTTTAAATCAATACTTTATTTGTCTTTTTGTTCTTTATAAACCACTCATATTCCTTATATACTTCATTATTAACCATTCATATTGCAATAAATATTGCTTTCTATACACAAAAAAATAAGGATTTATTTTATAAAAAATAGCTTTTTTTTATTTAAATAAAATAATAACAATATATAGTATTTCTTTGCTTGTAGCGTTTTAAAAGTTTACTTAACTTACCTAATGTCGTCAAAATAGCATCATCTAATCTAAAAATACATCAATTAATCGCGTGGAACTCAAAAAGTTATAAGAAAAAAAAAGCCAAGCTCAAGGATGCAAACATATAAGGATTGAAGGATTCAAGAACTTGGGCACTCAAAGCAAAAGAAAAGACATGAGTACTTAAGAACCAAAGCAAAGACAGGAAAAAGATAGAAAGAGGCCAAAGCAAAGCAGCATTCATCTATAATAATCATTAACTATCGTGTATATATAGTAGAAGTAATAGTACCTTTCTTTAGATAAACCAGGAAAAGAAAACTAGCTAAGTTTATACCAACAGGTAAAAAAAAAGAATCAGCACATATCTATAGTAATTATTAGCTATGGAGGATATGTAGTAGAAGCAATAGTACCTTGCTTTAGATGGGCTAAGAGAAACAAAACTAGCTAAGCTTATACCAACAAGTAAAGGAAGCAACGATAATCCTGGGAAAGAGACTTTATAAAGACCATTTCAAACATCAAGAAAGCAACCGATATGATTTTACTAAAGTAAAAGCACCATTAGAGCAGGAATATAGTATATATAATATTAAGAACTTACCTTTTATGAAGAATGTCTATTAAAAAAAAAAGAAAAAAGGGAAAAAAAAGTACTTTTTTTTTATAGCCTCATTTTACTAGTGTTACAACTATTCAGTATCAGTCAATTCTAATAACCATGAAAGCTCGTTCTAACGGCATTTTTGATCGTAGTTCAGCTATTAAAATATTCAAAAAGCTTGTTTATATATTGTTAAACTTATTCTTTATTTAAATTTAACATCTCAACCCCAATAGTGTTTTTTTTTTTTAAAAAAAAAAAAAAAAAAAAAAAAAAAAAAAAAAAAAAAAAAAAAAAAAAAAAAAAAGAGTACAAAATAAACTGAAGAATATAAAAAAAAACAATGTAGGACATTTTTCTTTTTTTTCCCCTCGTTATACTTTATCGTAAAAATGTCTAGACGCGTCGCCGCCCCCACCAACGTTCCCAGCAATGCTCCAAAAAGGGCAAGAGTTTCCAGGAGCATTGCTGGATCATCGTCCACTGCTGTTCCTTCTTCTTCTCTTTCTTCTGCTCCCGCTCCTGCTCCTTTTCCTGTTCCCGTGTCCACTCCTGTCCCTGTGTCTGCTCCTGTTGCAAGCTTTGGCGGCCATACTGGTGCAGAGGCCATTGGAGCAGCCTCTGGTTTCACACCAGAGATGATGGCTGCCCAAATGCAGTTTCTTTCTCAAATGTGGCAACAGCAACAGCAGCAACAGCTGCAGCTGCAGCTGCAGTATCATCCAACTCAACAGTCACAGCAAGGGCAGCAGTATATTGCTGTGGCTGAGATCAACAAGATCAAAAAGCAGTGTAGTGTAAGTCTAAAGTTAAAGTATCAATTAGCAAATATAATTTAATAATTTTATTTCTTGATTTTTTTTTTCTTTTTTACTTACATTATAGGATCACATAGCTAATCACTACCGTAAACACTTGGTTGGCCGTGGCATCAAGTTTGATACGCTCAAGTCCATCACCGACAAGGCCAACAGAAAAGTAAAAAATCTGTTGCGCGATGAAGTCAGGAAGGACCAACGCTTCAATGGCCTGACTGATTCGCAAGTATTCACTATGATTAGAAGCAAGTTCTATTACATGGTGGATAAGGCAAATGGGAAAGCTGTGGCGACACCAACGTCAGCCTGCCGCAGCCGCGTAAATGCAGTAAGTAGTTGATATTTAAAAACTGTAATATAAAATGTCTATAATACTTACATCAATACTTTATAATAGAAACTCCTTAACAGGAGAGTTGCTTACAATGCTAACGCAGCTGCATACCAAGCCCGGTTCCCATTTGCCGAAAAGATCTTGACGGTTGATTGGACTTCTGATGAGGAGGATGGCCCAGAAGATGAAGATGGCCGTACGTTTATTGTCAAACGGCCATCATTCAGAAGTGAAAGAGTAAGTATGATATATCAATAAACTTCATTTTCTAATATACCTTAATTGTCTACAGGTAGTGGAATTCCACAAAGAGCTCCAGAAAGGGTACAAAGAATTACTAAAGAAGAAGGGGGCTCCACCAACAGTTAGAAGAAGAGTACAAATTGTTGAGATGGAGTTCCCAGATAAACTCGATCATGAGTATTACCCTTCCTGGGCTTTTGCTTCCCCTGCTCTTGGCTTCCCAACTTCTGTTTCTGGTTCTTCCTCCTCCGCTGCCGCCAACCCAATGCCATAGGCATCCACTTTTTTGTTTCTTGATTTGTTGTCTCTTATCAAATTGAATAAACATTTGTTAAAAAAAACTTAGTCTATTGAATGATTGTTTAGTAAAATATATAATAAAATAACAATAATAATATCAATAAATGATTGAATGATTGAGTGTTTTTGCATATTTGTAACATGTGGATTTTTTTTGGAAGAGAGAGAGTTAGGATATGATTGTCAATATATGGCTTGACAGCAACAGGATTGTAAATTCGGTAGATTGGAAGTATGTTATGAGTATTAGATTAACTTTAATAGGCCGGAGTTAAGTATTTAATACCTTTTGTGAGGATGTCACTTTGTGGTCCCTTTTAACTCGTATCCTATTAAAATTTCAACACTATGTTTTTTAAAATTGGCATGAGCTCTGGCGATGTTTACGTAACTATAGCAGAATGATTCAGCAAATTTGAACAGTTCCAAAACGTAGCAAATTAGTATCTTCTTGCTTTGAATGGCTTTAATCTTGACTATGACGAAGAAACCCACTATGTCAGGTCACTTTCTGGTTATAAAGTTGTCAACCGAGGTCGCATCGGGGATCGTCTTTGTCTCATTGCAGATGGCTGCTTGTAATCACCAACCTACGACAAAAAAAACTTTGCTACCGCTTCAGAATGCGTCGAAGCGCGCTTATCAGTATTATTAAAGTCATTTAACTTAAGGATTACCGCTTTCTTCAGTATAAGTACAAGACTATTTGCAAAGCTAGATTTTTACCTTACCAGAAAATGGTAGCCGCCACCCACCAGGTAGCTTGTGAATACGGATATCGCTTTGTGCACTTCCAAATCCATGATTGCTCTGCCGAATGCGTAGATGAATATTTTCGTATGTCAGAAAATTCTGCGATGTAGTCGAGGTTGTTTTGCAATGTTTATCATAGTAAAGTTCAGCTTTATTTAAACTAAAAATGTAATTACCCATCAACTTACTGCATTTTCAATGTATAGAGAACTCAACTGAACGCATTTTGAGGCGACATATAAGCGAGAAAGGTTAAAGTTCCATTATTAACATGTTTTACATATAGCGTTACATAATAGATAATAGGTCTAATAAATCCTATTAACTTTAATAGGGCCGCTAATAGGATCAGTTGGATGACAACTTCTTGATTTCAGGGTATTAAAATTACTTTAATCGGGGTCGTTGGGTTTGCTCTTATACTTGAAGCTAAATTATTTCTTTTTGTTAGATCACAGCAAGTAACCCCGCCGTAAGGTTTTTGAATGATTTTAGAAACACAAACAAGGGCAAGAAAGCCAAATGCTTTGATGTGTATGTATATGTGTATCTACATTTGTATCGCTATGCTTACCTACTCTTTTTTTATTTATTTTAAGCATAACAAAAAATTATATACTTGACTTGACAGATCAGAGCAAAGGCTCACAAGCTCTTCTGTTTCAGATGATTTGAAGCTATACCTAAAAAACGCTTGTAGCACTCCTCCTCTTAAGCTTGATGTCCCGAGCATCGATGTAATCGAAAGGTTCGAAAAAAAGGTAAGCTTAATTTATTGGGTTTAGTCAAGACCAGTTTTGAATTGCTTTTACGCTTTAAAAAGTGGTGTTGGGCTTTTTTTTTGCTACCTCTATCACCATTGATATGTCTTTGACCCACATAACAGAGAAAGCGCAAGAGCAATATAAGAACAGGCTTAGTCACCCCCTACTGTACATATGTTTCCATTATAAAAATAACTAACTTAATGTTTGCAAAATAGAACAAATCTTTTACCGTAGGCCAAATGAAGAGCTTTTTGAAGGCACTAAATTCGATCTCAATACCAAGCAGCAAGCAAAGAAGGCATGTGAACATATATCGATATATCCTTGAAATGCATATTTTCAAGGAACATCTGTTCAAAGCCAAGAATACCTGCCTGTATTCAGAACAGGACTTCATCATTAAGTTCTGGTCTTACGTGTTTGAGGAGGCTTTCTCCAATACTAGGCTTTGCCTTCACTGGGGCGACACAATGCTCAAATAGCCAAGAAGCAAGCAAAGGTAAATATGAAGGTTGACCTTCGCATTTTATTTTGTGGCAACACAAATCGACCAGACTTGAGTGTGGGCGAGTTTGCGAAAAAAGCCATCCCGTGCAAGCTTTATCATGACAAGCTGAAAAAAGTTGTTATAACAAAGTATCATTTGAATGCTCTCCTTCTTTCCGGTCTCTCCCCCTCCGCAGCATCAATGCCTATTGTACATATTATGGGCTTTGATTTCCACTTGTCTCTATTGAGGAAAGTCGACGACTTTTATGTGTTAGAACCAGTCGACACAGTCGCCTTTCCCACATCCCATAAAGCAATCAAGGACAATGGTATACAAAAGTTGATAAGCTGCCTGGAAAAGGTAAAGGTAAAACATTCGACTTCTATTGTACAATTGAGTGTCTATTCACTTATTTTTGATTCCATAGAGCCTGTGCCTGTCGCAGAAGAAGGCAGTAAGAGAAAACGACTTGGAGAAAAAAAGATGGAAAAATGAGTAGCATACTTGGAAAGAACAAGCTTATGGAGAAAGCGGCCGTGAGGAAGATGGTTTGGCCATCAGAAGATGAAGAAGACGAAGACGAAGACGAAGAAGACGAAGATGATGAAGTTGAAGACGATAATGACGAAGATGATGATCAAGATGATGATGATCAAGACGAAGAAGAATAGAAGGAGGAGAAAGATGATGAAGAAAACATAACCATATAAATAAAAATATATTCGCTGCTATCTTATTGCACTGCTGTCAATGTCCACGCTCCACTAACAGATTTTCTCTTTTCCTTTAATCATAGACTTAATATCAACAGGAATTAAACCCGTTGTAGCATTAAGCCTGGCGGAGCAACCAAAACAGATGAAAAGTTCCTGCAATTTAAGCTGTTTTAGTTGAACGCGTTGTATCAAAGCCAGCCTACTACACACTATAGTAGACAACATATCTAGCGCTGTTTTGAGAGAAGACCATCATCTTTTACATCTACCAACTCTGATACAAACGCAGGGGGGGGGGCATACTTCACAGAACAAGCGCATCAAACATAATGTTCAGTAGTTGGTGCAGATTGAGTTTTGCATAAAAACTTGCATTCATTTTATTCAGAATAAAGACATGAACGACATCTCAAAAATTCATTCTACTGTCTTTTATTTTTAGATATATTATTCCTTATAATTGAAAAAAACACAAGACTATTTTTAGTTGTAAGCTATCTAAAATCTGAGTCATTTGCTTTATCGGTTTACTATCTCCATCAACTTCTCCCGTGTTGCGTTTCTGGTCAGAAACCAGCTTTTGAATATATCTTTTACAAGTATTTCTTATTATTCAGCTTTTCCTTTTTTTTTTTTTTCTTGGTTTACTATACTCTAAACGCTACCAGACATTTCCATATCCAAGTGTTTTGGAATTTGGATGCCATTTTAAAAGCTTTTCAAACCTGGCATATATTCTCTGAAAAAAAAAAAAAAAAAAAAAAACCAAACTGACACATGTTTTTTAGGATGTCTCGTTTCAAGAAGAAAGCTTAGAGATCCACGTAAAGCCTTGAAGAGGCTCCAAAAACCATAGCACCTTCTTTCAGGGAGACTTCTACAAAAAAGAGGCCATCTGGTGGAGATGACGAACCAGGACCAAGCACTTCAAGAGCACGAAAAGAAAGTAAACAAGAAGATGATAGTTTATTACTTAATGCATTAAAAGAAGAACTTCAAAAAAGGCTGGTTCGAAAAGTAACGGATGTCTTGGGAAAAAAATGAAATTGTAAAAGCTCTTAAAAGCACATTATTGATGCCCAAAAGACTAGAATGAGGAGTGGTTACTGAAGCTGAAAAAAGCCATGATTATCCTTTTGGTACTATCGAAAAGTACATCAAGAGAAATTCCAAGCAAAAAAAAAAAAAAAGAGGTTATCAGTACTGGGTTGATCATGTCAATGAAATGTCTGATATTACACTAAGTCAAGTCCAATGTCAATCTACTGTCCACAATCTCCCTAAGTCTGCTTCGCCTGAGCTCTCTGATCTTGCTACGCCTTCTCATCCGAAAGAGGCTTCTGCTTCTTAGCGAAATCTAAAACCAATAGAACCTTTACAGCTCATACGAGCCAAATTACAAGAAAGGATTTGGAACTGGAGATCAAAGACCATTTCATTGATGTTCTTAAAAATGTCCATGTTGATGTTTCTGACTACATCTGCCATTATGGCTTTAAGGTGTTTAACACGCTCCTTCTCCTGTGTAGTCACGGATTTTTAGTGAACACAAATGGCGATATATCGTTACAAGAGACTAAGGGAGAGCTGATTAGAAATATCTTGCCACCCGCTTTCACAATAGCCTTTTGATCTATCACATCAATTATGATATAGCCGAAATTTACTAGTTTGTATCATTCTACTTTGTTCTGTTTTTCTGTGGGAAAATAAATTATGATTTATCTATACAAGTGAAATCTAAAAAATCATCTTGTGCCAACAGCATCAACGTTAACACCGTTGAAACTGAGAAAGAGCCGAGAAAGAAGAACACTATGACTATATTAAAGAATAGAAAGAGATATGAAGTACACTACATAAAGCTTTTTTTTTTTTTTTTTTTTTTTTTTTTTTGTTCAATATCAAACTAAAAAAAAATATATGATAAATGTTCAAAAACTTGAAAAGGTAAATCTTGTTTCGGGTTTCTTCTAGAAAGCTACAAAAAAAAAGCCATCTCTTTGCTTCTTTGCCAAGCATATAGAAAAGGCAGATGTAGTTTTGAAACTTAATGTGAGAGTTACATTTATACCTTATCCTCTTTTTGTATAAGTTGTTTCAAGCAAATGTTAAAGAACAATCAATCCTTGCATCATAATTGACTTGATAAGATAGAAAAAGTTGGATAAAACAGGGGTATGCGTAGTATTCCAAGAAGAAGAAAAAAGACATTTAAAAAGATTGAATGGAAGCCTTGCTTTGTTTATTCATCGTTTTTTTTTTTTTCCTTTTAGTTTAAAAACAACATGCGTAAAAAAATCTTCTTATCAATGAATGCGAGGCTTTGGAATAGGATTCATGATGCCTATATGGACCCTTCTTTTAGTTTGTCTTGCATTTTTTTATTACACTGCAAAAATTATCATTTTAATGGAAAATTCCTTATACAAAAAATGTTATAGTTTGTGTTGACTTTTAGAATGTGTATACTAAGATTTTTGACAAGAACAGCTTGGGAAGGCCACCAGCGGACAACCACCACCTGTAGAATGCATACAGTGTAAACCTTCTTTACAGTTGCCTGAAACTGGACAATCAGAGGTTGTTAAACACCTTTCTCCTTCGTTAGAAACATCACCACAGGCTTGAGACGTTACAAAAGACATGGTGAAGATAGCGGCGAAAACATACAGAATAAATTGCTTCATACTTGTAGTAAAAAAGAAAGGGGAGACACAAACGTCTTTCAAGTGTGCTCTTATAAATAGGTTGAATCCTTCGATGTCTCCTTTTATTGTTAGCAACAAAAAGGCGTTACTAGGGAATGTCTTATTTTGCCCAAGGAGAGTTGTTTTTACGGAAGCTAACGATAGGCTTGCAATGTTTCAATTGTTGTTTTATTATATACAATAATGATCAAAAGTGTAGTTTATTATGTAAAAACTATAAAATATCATTTTTTTTATTCAGAACCTTCTTCTTCAGAGGAACCTTGTGCTTCAGAATCATATTCTTCAGGAACATCACTGTCACTATCAGGGGCAAAGTCCTCATCAGCTATAAAAAAAGGAGGAATCAGTACAACCAAATACTAAAAAACAGGGTTCAAACGTGAAACTTACGACTCTCGTCCTCATCGTCATTGTCCTTTACCGCAGCAGAACTCGTGCCTTCCACTCTTCGTCTCTTTCTAGAATCATAGGTTTCATCTTCATCATCTTCGTCATCCTCATCGTCTAATCCAGCAAGATCTGTGTAAGTAAGAACAGCATCTTCACTGACTTCAGTCTTGATCTTGATCTTTCTTTGCTTCAAGTAATCTTCAATATTTGCATACTCTTCACGATTGATACTAGAAAACTGAATATCTGTACCACTCGTCATACGGAACTTCATGTCAAATGTACGAGAGCTGCCACTTGATTGACCTACGCGAGAAAAGGTAACAACACCAATTTCGTTGATAGGAATGAAGGTAGGTGGTTTGGGGATAAACAACAAGCTTTTTTCGAGTGGATAAAGGAAGCCTTCGTTGGCCTTCATGGAGCACTTCATGGCATAAGCACCGTGGTGACTTCTATAAGTGCTAGTTGAAATCACTTTTCGTCCTGTCAATGCTCTAAAGACATTACTGACAACTTCATACGTAGGTGCATCATAATGCTTTTGAAGTTTGTTTTCGTATTTTTCTTCCAAGACTGAATCTTCTAAATTCAAGTCAACATCAATCTCTTCTTCACGTACAAACTGGAATACAAGAAAAGGATATTTTGTTTGACCCTGTCTAAGAGGAGGATCCAAACCAATCTATTTGTATGTGTCAAAGGAGAAAAGGAGCAAATTAGAATAGATCAAAACTTACCACGAATAAAACGTGAACATCATCAGGCTTCAATAAAAGGAACAATTGTACAATATTTGAGTAGAGGATCTTGTAATCGTAAGTTTTACCACGCAAACGCAAAAAGTCTTGATACATGTCGATATTGTAACGACCACGAGGAGTTAAGCTCAAAATCTCTTGGAATTGAACAATGTTTTCTGTTGTCATTTGACTGAATTCTAACTTGGATTTCACAGTTTCATAAAACACCATGTCTGCATTCACTTCCTCCTCCTCATCTTCTTGTTCTCCTCCACTGTTGTCTTCTGTTGTTGTTTCCTTGGCGACTGTACCAGGTACATAAAATGTACAATCCATCAATTCATCAACTTCTTTTGGATTAATGCCATCAGGAGCAGGCTGACCAGGATCAACAAAGTTGATGGCTACTTCGTTTTTACCTGGTTTGTTGGTTGCAATGGCTTGAGCAAGTGGTAATTCAAACATCATTTTATTTCCCACTGTAAAATTTAAGTTGGATCCTGTTTACATATAAATTAGTTTTATTATCAACAGCTTTTGTATATGTACCAACCTTGAAAATCAGCTTTTCCCCAATTCCAGCCTTTGACGCTAATTTCTTTGACTTCAAGTATGATTTTATAAAGTAATTTAAGAGCATCGCGCAGTTCTTCAAAATCCTAGGGTAAAGTTTTAGTTCTTTCTTCTTCTATAAGCTATTTCATTGCGCATTTTCATACATCGTTTTTAAATCCATCAAACTTATGAATGACATTATCTTTTAAAGTCACACGGAGCTCATAGCCCCTTGCTACTCTGATCCAATTCATTCTCTTGACTTCTTCTGGTGAAACAAGAACTGTTCGATCACGAGGCCCTTTCCAACCCATGCCGTTTTGTGCTAAACGAAATCGACCTAAATCGGCCGAAAGTCCATAAAAGATGGAATGATAATCAAATGTCTTTTTGTCAGTCATTATTTTCGTCTTGAGAAAAAAAAAAGTTTTTTTTAAAACGCGTTTGTTTTTTTTTTTTTTAAAAAAAAAGGGCGATTTAGATTCCGAATAATGCGTTTTTTTATTGATTTGATGAAATAGGGCAAAGCAAACAAAGAAATATTTACGCTTGTAGTTTATGAATAAGGAAGAAATGAAGACATTTAACATGTAATACCACCAATACCACCCATACAGTAAAAGAATTATGAAAAGCAATAGAAAAAGACAAGAAAGTTGTATGGCTAATCAATGTATTTAGTAAAATCATTGAGTTTCTTTTTTGGAAATTTTTCAAAACTAGCAAAGAACAAACTATGATCCCAGCTACAGATGAAATACCAAAAAAAGAGACATATGCAGGTAGTGTAAAAAGATATCGTCCAAGAGCATAAGTCAAAACTCCAGCCATTGGTGTGTTTGTATGCAGAAGAGATCACAAAAAAGAATAATCGCTTACTCGGCTCCAGATCATTACAAGCCTAAGCTAGCCATTTTAGTTTGATGGCCTAATACAACAATACAATGACCCATTAGCAATAAAACTAGGTTTTTTCTCGCCTTGAAACCATTGGAGAGTGTTTCCTTGTAGGTATAAAACAACTCATGGTCTAAAAACTAGGTGAGCAATTAGAATAAAAAAAAAACCCCTCCTATACATTGGTCTTTTTTACCAGTTCTTGTTGTTATCATAGCATTATCATTTCTTTCAGCCACAACCTTTAATTCACTCGGTCGGTAGGCATGTTCACTTAATCAGATAGAATGAAATAAAGCTTTTAAAAATAAACCTTATTATTATACTCACACGCAAATTTATCACTCCCACCTATACCTACTTTTTTTTTTTTTGGTCGTCTTTAATACAAGGAGTTGTATAATAGTCAACACAAAGCTATACTTTCAAATTCGCTGAATGTTTTTGTTTGAGGGAGGGTAAAGACCATGAGCACACCTTCTCTACTCTCATAGCTTCATGATTTGGCATTGCTCTCAAAACTGTCTACAAACAATGACAAAGATTAGAAACACACGAGCGAGAATGACTTGTTTGATGTAAGCATGCCGTACAATAATATGACTTGCCTTTATCATCTCTCTTGTTTATATATAAACACAAAAGGGTCTATTAGAGAGCCCTAATTGAACGGCATTTGTGAACGGCTGTGATAAAGTGACATTATTCAAATAACATGATATGACGTGAAAATGACCCTGTCAGAAACTTGACTATGCCAAAACCTTTTTTTTTGATTAGCCGATGAATTTTTTTTTCTTTGCAAATAACTATACAAAGCTCAGTTACAAGGACAGTTTTGGATATTAAACGGATCGGTACCCGTCAAGCATCTTCCGAGTCTATGCTGCAAATAGAGATCGTTCGTGTTTTACCGGTACAAGTCTATCCATGAGATGCATTTCAAAACCATTTGAACCCTTACTTGTCAATTGGGTACAGCTAGGTGAATGGTAAGTGGGTCCAAAAAGGATGGATGGATTCAAATCGTACATGATCGTCTATTGAACGTAACCCGGGTTCTCATCTGAAAAGATGTTTGGTACGATACAAGGACTGTGATAAAAGAGCCACAAAAAGTATTTGTACCATCCAACTTCCATATATATCGAAAGGACAGGTCCATCCGTTAGTGGCGTGGTCATTTTTTCAAATTTTCAAGGCCATGCTGAAAGGAAACGGACTGAGGCTGAGAGAAGGGTCTATTTGCTGATGGTGGCAAGAAACTCAACCAGTTAAAATTGAAAGACAGGCAAGATAGAAGAGAGAGAGAGAGGAAAAGAAAAAAGCCGAGAGAAAGACAAGGGTAGGTTTGTTATTTACTTTTTTTTAAAAAAACATGTCATCTTTTCAAAACCACTTTTAATAATGGATCCAAGTTTGTGAATGGTAATAAAGTTGCTCTAGTCACTTTTAGAGATGCCGTGTTTACTATAGGCACGAGGAAAAAAAGTAACCTTGCTTCAAGATAGGGAGTGATACTAAAAAAAAAAATGCAAACAACTGCTTATTCTATTTGTTTAAGATTATCATTGAGGTGACTTGGTCAACAATTTAAGAAGCAAGATGACAAGTGTTGACTTGTGAAAATGACAAGAGGTGATGATTGTGCAGTAGAAATGCACCGTTGGCTTATGCTTGCACTGGTTGAATACATGTACTCATCTTTGTGTGAGCCAATAAAACAGGTTGAGTGATTATAGTGTAACTACACTGCAAAAACTTTATTTTTCTTGGCAATTTAAGCTAGATTCATAATGCATACGAGAGTTATATACTTTATTATAATTAATACTTTTAGGTTATAAAAAGTGAAAGATGATACAAAAATGAATGAATAAGGGAAGGAAGGGAAAAGGATGAATAACTTAATTGGTATAACTAGAATCCCTTGAAGAAAGTGATTTATTACTTTCATGAATGGATGAAGGTTGACTGCTGGCAACCACAAGGTTTCTTTTAGGTATTCTTTCTTGAATTCTTTTTTGTGTTTCTTGTGCTAATAGAATAATATGAGTTTATATCATTCATCGTGCTATTGATTTACCTTGTTTCATCATCGCTATCCTATCCAAATGTCCAATCACAAAATTCAATCCATCAATCCAAACTTTTCTTTCTTCATCCGAACCAACATAGAGTACAATAGCTGATGTGGTACCAACATAGGTTGTATTCAAGTTGTCTATACCCGAGACGGAAGGTATCAGCTCAATACAGTGTGCAATGCCACCTGCTTCTTCCTTGGACAAAGCACGTACCCTGACTCTATCTAATGTCAGATGGCCCTTGTAAATGAGACGATCTTTTTGTTCAACATGTTTGACAAACACTAACATGTCTGTAAATAGTATATATCGCCTTTCTTCACCCAGTGAACGCGAACTGACTGTGACTCGGGAGAGATTGCCTTGTAAGACAAGTCTTCGTTCTGCTCTTACATTAAATGGAGCATCCACAAGGCTTTGGTGTATTTTGATGACTTTGTCTATATTGTGTACATCACGCAACCTATTGATAAAGAATAAGTTTAAAAAAAAAGGAGGAGGGGGGGGGACCGATTTATATCAAGAACCCTGTACCTTTCATCCAAAGATTGTCTGAATTGTACAATCCACTGTTTACATTTCAATAGTCCACAATAATCCGGGTGCAAGCGTGGTGTTAGATCCGATAGCTGAGAAATGATTTCAAAATAACGATGAACACAGGTCGTTGGCAATTGTAACAACGAAAGTAAGCTGGTTCCAGCCAATGTCTTTTTCGTGGCCTACAAGAAAAGAGGATTTAGGAAAAAGGAAAAAGGAAATGGATTGCTGTCTTTTACTTGCATCAAGAAATTTTTTAAAAGGTTGATATCTTGTGAGTCTATCATACGTTGTCAGACAAATATCGTAATTATTGAGGTAAACACGGTAGATCTCTAAATGATGAAACTAAAAATAATAGTTTAATATACAAACGAAGCTTATTCAGGTCCTTGAATGGATTGTACCAATAATTGAAATATATCAGATATGATTTGAGATGGACCCCAAATCTCCATTCTATTTTGCTTATCAGATATGCGATACCATACAACAGTCAGTGTTTTACCTTTCATTTAATCTTTTTAAATTAGCTTGGTGAAATTCAACTAGTTCTTCATAATTAGCAAACAACCAACGATACTCTCTCTCTGTACAAATCGTCTTTTTCATTCCCAAGAATCCAAAAGTAGACTGTTTTGTGTTCTTTAGGACATCTAAAAAGGACTGTTTCACCAGCAAGAGTGAATTTGAATAGCTCGTTTCTGATTTGATCAGTGTATTGACCACCATTTCTCTATTCCGATGCATGTATTCGTGGTCTGTGAATCAAAATAAAAAATTAGTCGATGAAAACTCCTGATATGTGTATCATCCTGTACCCAACAAGGTTTCATCCACATCGCCCACATCATAATCCACCACATCAATCTCATTCGTTTCTCCCATAATCATCGAATCACTCAAGAAATGAATAGCAGAAGATGCACTCGAGGGATGATCGATGCTAGAGAAAGAGGAAGCTGTCATCAATTCACTAGGAGTAAAAGTACTCGAACTGGCAACACTTCCTCTTGGACTTTGAAATGATTTACTATTGTTGTATTTCATTGCTAAATCGTCCTTTTCTATAAAGGATTAAAAAGAAAGAAAAAAAAAATTGGGAAAGTCAAGAAGAAGAAGAGAGAAAGAAAAAGGATGGAATCAATTACAGTTGAAAGAAAAAAAGAAAAAAAGAAAAAAAAAAAAAAGAAAGAGGTTTTTGAAGGTAGCATTAAGAATATTGTGATACGTTGTATATAAGAAAACGCTTATTCTTTATCACGTAAGACATTTTTCCTTTGTTACACTTTGACTTTTTTATTATTATTTATCAACTACCTGATGTCATCAATCCTCATTCTTTCTTCTCCTTTAGCTCTGTCCCATCCTTTTGCTCCTTAATAAAAAAAGCCAATGATCAAGTAAATTCCAAATATTCTGAAACAGCCAATCAAATCAATTGAAATTTTACTAGTCTAAAGAGAAAAAAAAAAAAAAGCAAGTCCTTGTAAGCTTTTTTTTTTCTTTTCCTCTTTCTTTTTTTTTTTTTATTAACTCGAGACACATTACAAAAAAAAAAAAAATAATCTGACAGAAAAAAAAACATTGTCAATAATAATTTTTTTTTAAACTTTTATAAACTATGGATGATGACCAAGGTATTGAGTTCGTCATGGTTGATGGATTGAATTAATTTTTTTTTTTGTATAGAAATTTGTAGGGTTTGTAGAAGTGAATCTACGCCTGACCATCCGTTATATCATCCTTGTAAATGTTCTGGAAGCATTCGTTTTGTTCATGAAGACTGGTAAACAAAGCTCCTTTTAGACATTCTCCCTCTTTCTCATTTGTAATATAGTCTTATAGAATGGTTATCCCACAGCAGAAAAAAGTAAGGAGAGAGAGAGAGGAATACAAAAAGCGAGAAATTAGTTTATTTTTAATTAACGTAATTAACCAGATATTGTGAATTATGTGACCATCCATTCAAATTCTCACCTATTTATCGAGAGGATATGCCAGAAAGAGTACCGATGCTTGTATTCTGTTCACAATTGATTCACCGATCGATGTCCTTTTTGAAAACCCTGCTGAGAGCATTGACTGTTGTATTCGTCTGGCTTGTCATCTTGCCTAGTTTCACCCTTTGGACTTGGCGATTTTATTTCTGGAGTGGTGAACATATTGGATTTAATACGATTTCAACCCATAATACAACATTGACTGGAGAAAAAGGATTAGCCCCTAGTGCACTAAAGTAAGTGATGAACAATGGAGGGTTTTATTGGTTATTAAACTTTATTTGAACATCAGGAGCTTCTTGAGTGATTGTCTTGAGGGACAAATCATTACTGCGTTTGTGATCATTATATTTGTAGCAGCCTATTTATTTAGAGAATGGGTCATGCAAAATTTACCTGCAGACGATCATCATCCACAACAGCCAGTGGTAGAGCCAGTGCTTCAAAGAGGTGATGAACAGCAGCAATTAGTACAAGAGCAAGTGGCGATTGATACTTTATTGAATGCTATGCAAGTCATTAATCCACCTGAAAGAAGAGACCCAGAACATGAATACATTCATCACTTGGAACATCAATTGGGTGGAATAAGAAATGAAATAGACAATGAATTAAATGCAAGACATCAAGAAAGTGCTGTGCACAACAATAATGATCACCAGGACAACGATGAAGAAGAGAATGAGGAAGAAGAAGATTTAGCCGAGGAAGAGTTGGGTCATGACGCATTTTTACGTATGTTTAATGAGCACATCAATAGAAGACGTGAAGAATTGATTCAAAGAGACATGATCCTCGCTCAACTGAACAGACCCGAATTGAACCCTGAGCCTCCGGTGGCAGCACCAGCACCTAACAACAATCATGCGGCTGTGGAAGAAAATGAGGAACCGTTTGAGGTGGCGGATGACATGAACGGTGTATTAGAAGCTATCGGTATGCGTGGTAATCCATGGATGCTAGTACAAAACTCGGTCTTGATGTCCCTCATGATCAGCTTATGTCTCGGTTTGGCTGTCTGGATTCCCTATGTGGTCGGACGGTTGATGATCATGATTCGACCGATCAGTTTCATAGAGACACCGATTTATATCTTGAGATTCATCACTGATCCTCTGGTTGATTTCGTATTGGATACTTGCATTCCTTCGATTTGGTCGATGGCAGAGCCTTATTGGAAACAGATGATACCTCAATCGATTCAGACCGATCTTCAACTGATGTATCAATTCTTTTTAAAGGAAACTATGAGTTCCCCAGCCGTGATGGACCAGTCGACAGATGGCATGATTGATTGGAATTTGATTCAAAGCAAGATTGAGACCACAGGCAGTATGGCATTAGCGAGGTGGCATCAATTTGCCTTGGGTCAAACAGCACTGGATCGCACGATATGCATCTTGGTGGGTTATTTTGTTTTCATCTGTTTGGGCTCTTGGTATCTCGCACACGGTAAACGTAGGATGTCAGCCGTGCAAGACCTGATTCGACAGCAAGGCATTTTTTTAAAGGTTCTCTTTTTTATCGTCATCGAACTCGTCGCGTTTCCCACTGTCTGTGGTTTCTTGCTGGATTTTGCCACGTTACCTCTCTTTGTGAATGCGTCGATTGAGACCCGCTACGGATTTCACCTCAAGAGTCCGTACTCATCCTACTTTTTACACTGGTTTCTTGGCACGGGTGTCTTGTTTTATTTTGCCATCTTTATCACCGTCAGTCGAGAGATCATTCGTCCTGGTGTGATGTGGTTCGTCCGTGACCCGAACGATCCTCAATTCCATCCGGTGCAAGAGATGGTCGAGAGACCGTTTAGGAATTTGCTTTACAAGATCAGTCAATCGGCCTTGATGTATTCCACGATGCTTGTCTTTGGTGTGGGCACCGTGACCTATACGTTGGCCATGACCGGTGTCGTCTTTCCACTTCGATTGCCCTTCAACAAGCCACTGTCCACACTCGCACTGGATTTATTAGCCGTCCAGTTCTTGCTGCCTCCACTCGTACAACTCGTCAATCCACGTGAGAATTCAAAAAAGGCTTTGGCGGTCTGGTGGCATTTTGCCTGTCGTCAGTTGAGGTTGACGTCCTTCATGTTTAACGAACGTCGACCGGATGAAGAAGGACATCATGTCCGAAAGAGTTGGAAAGCGATTGTTTTCAGAAAGAAGGCCAAGATGGCTGAAGATGAATATTCAGAAGTAGCGATTGATGATGATGATGAAAGCAGTGATGTTGTGTTTCAAAAGGATGGGATGTTGGTCCGTGTACCTAAATATGACAGTGTGCCAGTGGATCCAAAACGTCGTATGCTCGTCCCAGTGGATCCTGTGACATTAGAAGCGATTGATGAAGAAGAAAGAAGAAGAGGACATCCTGCGGCTGCAGATACAGGAGATGAAGCCCAATCGACCATTGTGGTCTATATTCCTCCTCATTTTAAACTGAGAGTAAGTAGGGATGGGTTGAGAAGATGGTGGTTAACGTTTGATTAGACGATCCTGTTCTTGTTGTTCATGTGGCTTTTTATTTCTCTCTCGGTTTGTTCTGTGACTGTTGTGCCTTGTAAGTAAGATGAAAGAGTCCAAAGGGAGGGGGATGACTTACGTTCTATAAAGTGCTTGTAGGAAGATTACTTTTTAAGATCTATCTTGCACCTCATGTGGATGTTGTGAATGACTTGTATTCTTTTGCTCTTGGACTCTATCTGATGGTTGGTATCAGTCTGATGACTTGCTGGCTTCACTCCCTCTTGGTTGACTATCGATCCAATGGTTTCCATCTGGATGTGTTCATGGATTACACAAAAAGAAAGGCTGAAAAGGTAAAAGGAAGAGGGGAGGATGAAGAGTGTGTTGCTGATGTTGTGTAGGCAAGTCGATGTCTTTATCTGATGGTGACACTGGCTGTGATGATTCCACTTTTGCTGGGCATATCGGTTGATTTATTTGTGTTTATGCCGATAAGATCTTATTATTCAAAAGAGATTGTGATTCATTTATCACAGGTAAGTGTAGGATGAAGGATAGGATTTGTATTTACTCCTATTAGAATTGGTCTTTTGGTATTGTTTATATGAGTATATTTTATCACACCCTCAGTTTGTTACCTACACAAAATAGAGTTCGAGTTTATATGGATTCAGTCTTTGGTAATCATCTGTTGGAAGCAGATTTAGATGCTGTGACACGAAAGGTCATTGTGCCTGTGACGATGACTACGATACTTTTTATTCTCTTGCCTGGTATGCTATCATGGATTGTACTTCAAATGACAGGTAATATTGAATCCAATAGAAACAAGTTGAGACTGAACGTAAGATAGGTTCACAAGATGATGGTTCAGTTCAGTTATTAGTCATCCGATACACTTATCCAGCTTTGTTTTGTTTAATGATTACAATCTTGTTTAGTTTTGTAACAAAGAAATTATTCAACATGTGGATGAAGGCAGTAAGAGATGATACTTATTTAATAGGAAAGAAACTACATAATTTGGATGATTTATAACAAAAAAAAAATGTATAAAAAGTGAGAGAAGAAAAAGAGAGAGAAAGATTGGGGTTGTCTTGTATAAATTTTCAATTAATAAAAATATATAAAAAAAAATAGTGTGTACAATGTGTACCCTTCCCCCTTCCTCTTGTGATATGAACTGTTTTGAAAATAAAGAGGAAGGAATGAAGAAAAAAGGGGAGAGGGAAGATGAAGAAGGTTGAATAAAGTACAGTCGATTCTTTTTTTTTTTTTTTTTTTCTTTATTTTTTATGTGTAATATTCACAGTGAGCCCCATGATTTAACTTAAAGAGAAATAAGGTTTATAAACAATACTTTTCTTTTTTTTTTTTCTTTTCTTTTTTTCTTTTTCTTCTTTCGTTCTCTCTTTTTTCTTACTAAAATGAGTGCTGGACCTAAATTAAGTGTGATGCACTATAATATCAAAGACACATTTCAATACCGACGATTATTATCACCACCTTCTTATATTCAACCACAACCAACAATAACATCCACCACAAAATCATTTACATGGCTCGTATTCATGAATGAAAAATGGGTTCCATTTGATCCCATCAACCAAACGAAACTAGAACAGACATTGACATTAGGAGGCACATTTGTAGACATCACCGACTCTCATTTTCCTCATGTCAACCGAGTCCGAGTGTTTCCAAAGAATAATTACCTGAGTTACCTTGGAGTCAAGTATCGGTTATCGCGAATTATGCAACCAGATGCTTACTTGGATCATGTGGGTGTTGCTCAGGCAAATGATATGATTTATTAATTAGTTTTGTATTTTACAATAGACTTTTATATAAAAGACTGTATCCAATAAATTTCTATTTTAAATGAATATGAGCCTTCTATTCATCACTTGATTCAACCCTACACACGGGATATCAACACCTGATGAACCCATCTTTATTCCCTTTTTTTTGGATAAACTTTGATCCAACCCTCTCTCTCTCTCTCTTTCTCTCTCTGCAAAAAAAAACGTGGCAAAAAGTTGGTACAACATTAAGAAAAGCGTGCGTCTATTTCAAATCGAGCATCTTGTATCTCATTGGATGACTTAAACTCTTCATGGCGTCATAGAAGCGAATAGACCAACAACAAACATAAAAAAGGGGTTGTTTGTCAGAAAGGTTGCTTTTCCATGTGCTTTAAAAAACGTGTCAAGGGCCCTTTCAAAAAAAAAAATTTTTTTTTATCGATAAAGCGGATGCTTGTCAATAGGATAAATATAGTATAAAAGGATGATGGAAAGCATAAGAAGGGTTTGATTCAATCCATTTTTTTTTCTTCTTCTTTTTCTTATTCACTTTCTTTCTTTTTTTCTTCTTTTTTTTTTTTTCTCTTTTATTTTCATTTCTTATTAAATCATGTCTATGCAATATAACGATATCATTACAACCACTTTTAAGAATCAACAACAAAAACCTATTGAAAAACCTATTGAAAAACCTAAGCGTAAGCAGGTGAAAAATGCTTGTGGTAAAAAGAAAGAAAGAAATAAAAGAAATCAAAGCAAAAAATTAATTTTTATTAGTCAACTGTCAAAAGGCTTGTAAAAAGTGTGATGATGGCAGACCCTGTAATCGTTGTATTAAACTCGGGTTGACAGCCACCTGTCGTGATTCGGATCGTAAAGAACGTAAGAAGGGAGTCAAGCGTGGACCTTATAAAAAACGTCAAGTGTACAATAAGGATCAACCTGTTTATCCTAAATTAACAGAGGAATTAATGGTACCAAGTCAACTACAATTTCCAGATTTGATGGGTTATACCCAACCTATATCTCCCGCCAATAGTTTCACTTCTTCTTCATCGGATGAAACGTTACACTTTGCATATGGATACACAGACAGTTACTACCCAACGATTGGCGAAGATAACTCTTGGGAAACAACTCAATTAGAAAAGTTATTATCCATGCCAATCGAACAACATTACGAACTCAATCTCTTGGATGGTCCTTCTTATTGGTATCCTGTTCATTCATCTGCATCACCCATTCAACAACCATCATTCATCGATTACAATATACCACTTCAATTCAATCAATGGTCATAAAAAAAAAGCATTCCATTCAACATCTCTTATAGAACACTCCATCTTCTTTATGTCAGCACACACATTTTAACTTATGCCCTCCTTTTCTTTTTTTCATGTTCAAGCCTTTCTTTTTATGATTTTTTCTTTTTTTTTTTACTATGTCACACAACATTCATATGCTTTCATTACCAATAAAATTTATGCTTACTTTTCTAAAAACTAGAGTCTTCAAAGTCGGAATTACAATCATTTCCTTTTTTGATCCTATTTCACACGTCGATTCAAGACCCGGTTCACTCTCTTTTCTGTTTCAACCATTGAATTTGAAAAATAGAAAGTAGGTTGGACACCCATTTCAGTCTCAAGTTTTCACTTGTTTTCGAAATGATGACAAAGGATGTGATGACAAGCTTTCTAGTCATGACTTTCTTCAATGGGTCGGTTGGACAACCCATCATTGTATTCACTTTATTGTTTTGATCAAAAGGAAAAAGGGTGAGGCTAACCAAAAATGATCCATAAAAGCCATTTGGGTAGCCTCTGTTCGTTCATGATGATCATTCACCTTTTTGATTCCTGCGTTGCCCTTGTGTGGATCCACCGAATCTAACGAGAGGACGATGGTCTTCTTGACCATCAACGATCTGCATCCCTGATCGTATGACAACACAAGGGGGTGGGTGAGAAAAGGAAAAGGTTTCAAAAAGAAGGCTGAAAGGCAGTGATCGAGCCTGAGCTCTGTAAACGCTAGATTCAACCGACAAGATTGGAAAAATGTATATACTTTTGAAACCCTCATTCCTAATCGTTGTTCCTGTCACTCTTTTTCTCTTTTCGTACCACAGCAGAAAGAAAAAGTCGAGTCGAGTTGGCTGGAATATGTATTGAGCCCACAAGCTTCTCCTCCTCTTTTATTCTTCATCCTAGTGATGTTTTCAAAGGGTTGAAACAAAAAAGTGAGTGAACTGGGCTTTGAATGGACGTGTGAAAGCATTCAAGTGAGTATGGACTTACGACAAGCATTCCTATTAATAGAAACATAATACAATTATTCTTATTGTCTTTTTTTTTGTAATTTATTTTTTGCTAATTACTCATCGGTTCTTTAAAAAAAAAAAAAAAAGGATTACCATCACACAAACCTTGGTCCTTCATCCACTCTAGAAAAATGCTTGAATCAAAAGGAAATCCATGGTCAGCAAGAGAGAATGGTTTGTTTCTGTAGACTTTTTTTTTTTTCTACAAAAAGTTTTATTTCATAAAGCGTATGCTCTTTATACAAATCAGGAGAAGACCAAATCCCTTCAAATTGAAATTCAAATGCTATTTTCCCAACTGGATGCTAAATAATGATCTTGATCGGGGAAGGCCGCAAGTAGGACAAAAAAAAATACAGCACATGAAGCCTGAGGATCACCTACTGACTTTAAAACACTCTTATAATTCTAGTAAAGACTATGTTTGTGTGCCTGTAAATAAGAGTGTCACTTTTATTGAATGAATAACAAGTCAAGTATTGGTTTTTTTTTTAGTTTGAATCTGCACAAGGGAGAAAAATAGTTTTTATCTACTTTTGCTTGACTTGAAAAGAGCATTCATACCACCTGTTCTCCACATGTTGATTATAAAGTAGTCACTTGTAAAATTCGCTGCTGCAAAGGCTGAGATCCGTCGACTCAAGCAACAAAGCACTTTTTTTTCCTTCTTGAGTGGTCAACGCAAACTTCCTTTCATACTGCTGTTACCCCCCCCATTCATCTGATTCCTATTTACCATGACACTTTAAACCTCTTCAGAACTATTTCTTACCTTCAGATGCTGAATTTTATAAAGAACACCACGTTATGTCAGTAACAAATTAGGAAAGGGAAATGTGATGACTTTTTAGCTGCTTTTAGGTAGGAATTTTTGGGTGATGCGTCTTTGTAAAGAGTATAATACATCGAGACAAATATACCCCTATGTTGGCTCAACACTCCTACTCCTGGTTTACTGAACAGATCGAGAAAGAGAGCAGGACTCTCTTATTTCAAGAAGATCGTGCCAAATGCATATTGGGTTGTAGATAACATGGTGGAAAGAGCATCATGATGTTGGGCGTCTGGAGTACTGACCCACTTCAAGCCCTGGCTTATACCTACAGAGTATGCTCTTTGGTCACTTGAAACAAACCTAAAGGACATTGGGGTCTCTATTAGCCATGTGAAAGATTTGAAGCTGACACTTCAAGTACAGTGGGAGAAGATGGGTGTTGAACTTACGAAACGCCTAGTGAAAAATATGAAAAGAAATCATGTCAAACGGTCATCGGCATCAAATAGGAACATGGCAGATATTGTCACTTTTTTTTTTCTAAAAAAAGAAACCATACCTTCAAAGGATTGAGCACCTTTCTTTTATTTTCATTTAGTAATCCCATGTTGATTTTGACATATGCTCTTTGGCAATAAATTGAATTCAAAAACGATAAAGCATTTTGGAGAACGACCCTACTGAGGTTCATCTCTGAAAGCCGATTATATCTAACTGAGCCTATTATCTAAAAAGCCGAGCAAAGTTAAAATGAATGACAATGCAGTGAAATCAAAGAATTTCAGGCGTAGTAATAATGACAACAATGCCAAAGCTTATGGTGGCAGCTTTATAAACAGTTGTCATGGTTATCAAAATGTAATTTCACTGATACTAAGGTTGCTTGATCTGAATATCAAAATGCAATGTTTCTTTATTTCACATATTAGTCCATTATCAACGACATTACTGAAGAAAACAATGCAAGTACAAAGTGCAAATGTGATGTATGCCAGGAAATTGTGCCATAAAAAGATATAAAAAAAGATAAAATAAATGCAGCATGTTATAAACGTTAGATCATCACTGAAATTCCTTTAAAACCTCTAATATTTGGAAGGAATGAGTACATCTCCCTTTGTAACTTTGACAACTTTTACTCTATAAGCTAAAAAGAAGGACTTTTCAGGAAACGGTTGTTCAGAAACATAACACTACTTTTTGTAGCGCGAGTTCCATAATGCTGTCCAATGTGGAATGAATGTTTCTTTACGTTCCCCACTTCTCCAAGAAATTTATAGGAACCACATCAAAAGCCATAAACGGTAGAACATAATCTTTCTATCGTGTGTGTTTCTTATATCAAACATAAATGTCAGATTTTATCATCTTTAATTCAAGACTGCCATAGACCGGCTATCTGGAAGGTTTTCCTGACAGCGCCACTTCCAGTCTCACTGCTAGCAAATGCATCTCCATCTTCCTTCTTCTATACAAGGTTCGCTGTCCTACATCCTCAGCAAGCTTCCAAAAAAAAAAGCATTACTCGTTTTTTGTCTGGCGTACAGTCTATCATTTGCTATCTGATGTTGGTACTCTGCAACTCCATAAATCTCTTCATTTCCATTAAATATCTATCTAGGCTCTCCTTATCTTGCATGGATTCACAAAACAAACGCTAATTCCACTTTTTTCTTTGCATTGTCTTACATTATTTCTTTTTACCCTAAAAGGGTTATACTTTACTAAAATTAAAGTGGTCTGGGCAATTAAGGTGTAACGTCGCCATGTGTCCATTTAAGATTGCAGATTCAAAGTGAACACCCAATATGCACATAAATGTTTTACTAAATATGAAGGTAGTACCGGAATAGTTACACGGTTTTTTTTGGTGATAAATGAGGTCATGTCTTAGAATGAGGATGATATGCATCCTTTGCAGGTCAAACCATGTACGTTAATTGTTAATTAAATATATCCATTCTTCCGAATCTCAATTTTAAAACCAAGCAAAACAACCTTCTCTTTTTTTTTTAAGATAAAGAGACGTTTATGGACAGATCTATGAAGCACATGACAGATCAATAATTAACCGATTTCCAATAAGGGTTAGCTTCATTCTTATTCTTTTATTCAAAAGCGATAGCACGATTAGGAAAGAAAAGAAAATTGAACATCTGGGGTGCGAGTTATACAATTGAGTTGCGAAGATATTGAACTTTATTCTATTGATTTCTTTTTACATATTTATAGGAGGAATGCAAATACACAGTGGTAAATGAGGTAATTAAATTCTAGTTTCTTTGGTCTGGTTTACCACTATATGGTGGGGCAGGTGAATATGAAAAGTTTTCTTCAGGTTTATACAGATAAGGTTGATTGGGTACATATGCATTACTCTGTTCAGGATCATATTGGTGTAATTGAGAACGTGGATATGAATGCACTCGTTTAGGCTCGTTTAGGCTATACAGTTGGTTGGGTCGGCTCTGTTGATTGGCCTGCTCATGAGTGTGTCCTGAACTATCCTCGATAACATCCTTGGTCTCTGTCGGGAAAAAGAGGGGGATCAAGCCAAACACGGCAAAGCAGATGGCTACCATTAGTGCATCAAAAATGTAGAACGGCCATTCGACTGGAACGATCTCATTGTTTACATTAAACCCATATTGTACGATGCGATACACGTTACGAATAAGTAAGGCTGATGTGGTAATATAGAGCAAGTAAATCAAGTTTTGTTTAGGGTGACTTTGCCCGTAAACCACATAGTCAAACATTCGATTACGTTGAACATAATTGAGTATAACAAAATAAGCCATAAAAACAAGAAATTGAAGAGCGAGACCCAGAAAAACCAAGGCAAACCCAGCTGTTCTTGTTGAAGCATTGCTAAGCATGCCACTACCAGCGGCCTGCAATATGGAGGTACCAAGGGTACTAATCGATAAAATCTTGGACAGCAGATCGGGTTGATAATAAAACTTTTCGCTTTGTATCTTGGCTAGCTTGATGATGTGAACAAGGCAATTGTAATTGGTTACTGACAAGAGATTGGCTGATATAAGCAAAAGGACAGTCATTCCAGTATAGGTGCCGGTGCTTGGGTTCTTGATGACTTCGTACCGCAAAACAAAACCAACAAGCTCCAGAATGGCCAGAGTTGGGACTTTTATCATAAATGCTGGTGCATTGAGCCGATGTATACGGTGTATCAGGAAGGCAGTAAGAACAGCAAAAACAGCAATACCAACATAGGTAAGTGAAATAGAAGGAGAATAGTGAAACATGTAATAAATCATCATTTTATCTGTCTCTTCATTTGATATGGATGAATCTGTGCTATTGGTAGACATGTTGTCCGTGTTTATAAGGGAAAACAAAGTTTTTGCTTGTTATTTATACCGATTAGCTTTGATGTAAAAGTAAAGATCTAAACCAAATATGGTAAAATTACCCCGAAACTATTTTCATTTTGTGCTGCAGCGCCACACTTTTTTCTTGATATGGTATAAATTGGCCGAGTATAAAAAATGATTGCTTAGCAAAATAAAAGACAGGTTGAGCAAAGAAAGGTATTCATTGGTCTCAGCTTACTTTACTTCATTTGATTCTTCTTCATCTCTTCTATTTTTCCTACATTTATTATTGAAAGCTCATCCAAAACTCTCTTCATGGGACATTTTCGATCGCCCTGAGATTTCATAAGCCTCCGTTTCAAAGTAATTTTCCATTTGCACGCTGAGTAAATGAATGATTTTGCAGGTTTTCATTACGCGGTGTTTTGTATTCACATCTAGAATTCAGCTTTTATTAGAAAGTCAGGGCTGTTGCAGCATTAGGAACAAGCCACTTCATTTTGATAGTCCAAGTCAACCCGTCTTTCTTTTTCAATATATCTCAAGGCCTTTCTTTGGTCGTCAACTATCGCTTCTACTTGGATTTGTGAAATCACAAAGCATGAGATAGTTTGAAGTAAATATGCAATCTTTATAATAGCTTTCATATCATTTATTAGTATAGTCTTATTTAAACTATTTAATTTTTGAAAATGACAAGGTAGACATAAAATGGTTCAATTTAAAATTTTCTACATTAAAGCAAACTATTACTAAACTCTTTTTTCTATAGAAGTACTGAAATCAAAGCTATATGTATATAGATAGCTTTGGTATGTAAGATAAACATCGGCATACTTCTTTTTAATAATTCTTTATTAGCTTCCATCTTGCTCAAAGTAAGTTTTGTAGTATTTACCATGTAAAACCTACTAATTAAATTTATCTATAAATCGTTTGGTGCGTGTAAGAACAGGGCTGAAGCTTACTTGGTCATAAAAAATTAGTAGGACCTGCATGCTATATCCTTTCAACTGCAAAACATGATCTAAAAGGATTGCATACTTAGGCTGTTTGTCTGGGCAAGCATGAGGGTAATACTTTTAGTACCATATTCTTTCAATAAAACATTGAAATATTTTTACTGTTTTCAAAAGTATCAGAATTTAGCTTCAAAATTTCGTCTCTGAAAGTGTTTTCAGAAACGAGGAATAGGTGCAACATACGTATGGCAAACCTTACGAAACATAATTAGACGGATATAATATCCTAAGACTTTTTTTATTTATTTTTAATGAGCCATTCTTAGTCGCACTTATAAACCAATCCAATGACAAAAAAAAGGACCCACATTTAAACAAGGCAAGTGATCAATACACTATTTTATTTTTATTCTTTGAGACGCAGCAAATAAGTAAACAAGCAAATAAATAAACAATTAGATAGGTAGTATCAAGAGATAACTTAATTGGAGATGGGTGCAATCTGGACTTGAGGGACTTGAGGATTAAAGACAACATAGTTGTTCTTCAAGAAGACATCACCAAAGATAGCAAAGTCATCTTGACCATAGCCGAAGCCAGCAACACATGTATTACCATCTTGTTCAAAGATAAGGGAATCAGTTGGGACCTCGAAAGTAGAGCCGCCGATGGTGAATACAAGAGGTTGAAGCTCAGAAGTATCACAATTGATGTTGTAGGTACCGTCACCATTGTCATTGGCGTTGTAAGCTTGAGCGACAGAGGAAGCAACATTGCTAGGAAGGATCAAGAGAGTGGTTCCAGTGTCAAGGATGGCGCTGAAGGAGTCAGAGACTTGAGAGCCACTAATAGAGGCACCATCGATCGTGATGCCATACCAACCGTTCGAGTTGTCAACAGCGATGGTGGTCAAGTCACCGCTAAACTTGGAAGAGTCATAACCACCAAAGATATACTCACCTCCACCACCGTTGCTTTCCTTACCAAGGTAAACACCAAACACGGGGTTACTGATCAAACCTTGACTAATCAAGTTGTCCATAGGCGTCTGGACGCCACTGACGGTCGTAATGGAATCAAAGCCAAGGCCGAGAAGACCATCAGAGGGACCGCTGGAGAAGCTGGAGGCCTCACGTTTAGCCAATTCAATGATTTGGTTCTTGATCTTCAAGCCACCCAAGTTAACAGTATCTTTACCCAAGATACCACTGGCACTAGATCCGTCACCATAGGAGATGGACCAGGTACGACCATCCTTAGCATAGGTGCTGGATTGACTTGGGTCGTACTTGGTTTGAGAGCTACCACAGTTAGTACACAGAGTGGAAGCTGTAAATATTCGTATGAAATGGTCAGTTTAGGATTATCATTGTACCCATGTATGTATAGAGCTTACCAAACCAAAGATCGGAAGAACCAGTGTCAAAGTCAAGCTTAAGCTTGATACCAGGTGTACCAACAGTGACTTCACCATAGTATTCAATATCATTACCATCATCAGTAACAGGAACAGAACCGGAGCTTTCAGTGCCAGCACTTCCAGAAGAAGAAGAAGAAGAAGAAGAAGAAGAGGATCTAAATCTAGCATACTTGGCATTGGCCTTTTCAATAGCACGCTTAGCATTAGGCTTGTAATTGGCATTCTTGCTCAAAGGAACGTTGATCTTTTTGCCACTAGGGGCAGCTTCAACGGCAAGTGCCATACAGGCAAGGGCCACACAGGAAGAGATCAAAGTGAACTTCATTAGATGAGAGAAGGAGAGTTTTGTTTAATTGATTGTGATAATGATAGAAAAAAAAAATAAGAAATAAAGGTTGCTTATATATATATATATACACGCATATAATACAGACACACAGACACAAAAGATTCATAGACATGTGCATATATCGAAAGATATGAAATATTGGTTTATCAAGCAACTCTTTTTTTTTTTTTTTATAAGATATCTCATAAGCTGATAAAGGTATATTATTTCTTTATTTGGTACTATTTACCTACATTTGGAAAATAAAATGTTATAAAACAGAATTAACAGTGTAACTTCCGCCATTGCAAAATGAAACACAGACTAATACGATAATTATTAAATCAACTGAATCCTAAACAGTAACATTGTGTATTTCCTTTATATATATATATTTAGCTCTTATTGTTGCGCTGATTTTTTTTCTCTATTTATTTAGTAGAACATAGAGTGTCTTTTTGTTAAACTGTGATACAAGCAATGAAATAATGAAACGATTGAAAGATTGAATTTACCTTCTTGACTTGCTTTGATTGGCCTTTGTTCTTACTTTGCTTTATCCTTAAAGGATCTTCAGTTGTACAGAACCTGTACACAAACACAAGCACATACAAGCTTGTCCTATGTCTGTCATTATATCATTGGCTTTATATTGTGCTAAACATACCTCATTCTAGCCTATATACACACGTATTTTCTATGTTTTAGGAAACTCTTTCCTCCTTTTAGTTAACAGAAAAGGATCCATACACTCGGTAAACTCTTTTATTTTTTATTCTCTTTATAGTATGTTTCCTAGGGATTACTTTATAACTCGTTTTACATGTCTTTACCATTATTTTTTATATTATTTTATTCGATTTTTTTCTTTTTTTCTTTTTTTTTAAAAAAAAAAAAAAAAAACAAAGGTAGAACCAAATGGTAAGAGCATCGGGTTTGTTAGCCGTTTGAGCTCGGGAAATCTTTTTCATATGAACACCAAGCAAGTCAAATAAAGCATATATTTCTACAATTGTAATAACACACACACACACAAATTAAAAGAATACAACATATCCCCCGCCCCTTTTTATATTACAACGCGTATAACACAATTAAACTAAAGAAGGAGATAACCAGGGTCATTCATTATAGTGAGATAGGCTCTCTAGTATCTTGTCTCTTTTACATACACACCGAGATAAAAAATCTGAATCCAAATTTATGAAAGTCTGTTATGCGTTATTGTAACTTCATTTCCAATGCCCCATTACTTTGAAGAATTACTAATAATAAATAAAGAATAAAACAATATAAAAAAATTTGAAAGATATAAAAACATCATTATAAAATAAACTTTTATTTGTATCGATGGATGATGACGAAGCAAAGCGGTTATATTATATTGTTGATATGTATAGCAAGTTTATTTATGACTACTCCGGTTGTATTGACGAAATCAGAACCAAAAAAAAAAAAAAAAAAAAAAAACATCAGGCACGCTTAAAGACATAGATTTCTCTCGCTTATCCCTCCTCGTCAAAGAAGCAATAGATAATCGGAATTCCAATTGCATGTCTTTGCTTCCAAACAATTGATATGGAGTATATGGGATCAAAGTGAAAATATTCGTCACAATACTAGTTTTTTTATAGGACCTTTTAACGATTTTCTAATACATGATTGGAAAGCCAAATATGATGGCGATGTTTGAAATAGCGACGATTACGATACCACAAACAAAGCATAATTTCCTTACAGTAATTGTGAGTTTGGATTATCTATGCACTATTACGAGTATACATCGTACTGTTCAAAAAATGGCACGTATACACCATAAATCAAACCATAGTTACTATTTGAGTATGTACAAGGGATGCTAACAGTTTTACCACTCAAGCGCAATTCTTCACTTGGTGCGATCGTTCATTTTTCCAGATGATGAGCCACATCCAGGTAGCCAATTCATTTTTATTTATGGTGTCCCTTTCACATTACTATGTCCCTTTAAATAATTGATTAGGTAACTAAATAAAATGTGAAGTTAATTGACCAAATTTGAGCAATTGGACTGAAATAAGTTTGTTCATTTTTTCGCAAAATTATTTACAAAAATCCATTATGCAGCTTCTAAGACTGTCATCTGCTTTAAGCCCATAATTTTTGATACTATCCTAAGCTTTTAACTAGGACAACTCAATAGATGAATAGAGTGGAAGATACAGACATCTATTGTTTCTTTCTTCAACCAGATTTCGAATGACAGCAGGTATATAATAGAGACATTGTCTACCATAAAGTAATATCCCCGTGATTTCTCGTTAAAATAAAAGATAACAAAGTTCGACAAGTCTAAGAAAATATATTCTTTGCTTAATGCCGTTATGTCTTGTATTTGTATCCTTTTCATAAAGGCTCGATTAAATCATTCACAATATATCTTAATTAATTATAGCTGAATTTTGACTGTGGATAAAGCCTCATAAATGTCTGTCTATAGTAATTCAAGTGAGCTGTTAACATTTGCTCCTTAAGTTTGGTCTTGTTTTTCATATATGTGTCATTGTTTCAGGAACTATATAAAAAATTGTAATGAATCAAAGAAGTAGAATTAGTCGTGACCAAATAATAAGGAAAAGAGTGTTCAAGCCTTTATAAAGCATTTATTATTTTGATTTTTGTAATTTGAAGATGAGGCTTATTTAAAATTAGAATATAATAATGAGTTTAACTGGTGTGTTCATAATTATACAGCTTAGTATCCTTTGTGAGAACTTTACAGTCTACATCAAACAAAGACATCGGATGTCTTACTTAAACCTATAACATAATCGAACTTTGATAGAAATATTGAAATGGTCTGTTTTATTATTGTAAATGTTTATTGGTGTATTATAAGGCTTTATAGTATAAAAATCCAAAAAAATTATTAGAGCTTTGTTTACTCTTCCAAAAAAAATTCAAATAATAGAAGGATTTACATAGTCATGAATCAAGAAAGTTTAATCTGTAGGAGTTCACTTATAATATAGTCTGATTATGTTTAGAGATTCTGTCACGTCAATATACAGACTTATGCAGCAATGTATAGCTAAAAAAAGAGAAGCCGTTATACAATTAATATTCAGTAAGAATGTAATCCATGGTCTGTGAATATAAACTATATAAATCATATCCGGTTACAATGATACTGAATAAATGATACTTTATACGTTTTATAAAAAACATCTCTCAATGCCACCATTGAAAATAAAGGGCTGGATTTACATTGAATCCATCGATGGCAAATTTGACATATAAAACAAAGCTTGCAAGAATTATAAAAAAAAAGTTTTTGGCTCGATCTAGAAGTTTGTAGAATGAATTTCATCAAGAAAAAAAAACCCAAACTATGGATAAATTACACATTTATTTTAAATGTAATAAGGCAGATGTATTTCACTCTAGATATTGGAAGATAGTCGAATACCAGGATATCTAGCAATTATGCTTCATCACAGATACAACTACATAAAATTTTCTTTTTACAGACAAGTAATTGCGTTCCTATTTTTAAACGATGAAGACATTTCAACTCATCAATGAAAAAAGAATTAAAAATAAAAGAAAGCCATGTTTCACAATAGTTCAGACAGTTTTTCTTCTTAAAACCACGAACCTTTTGACCTGCTCGTGATAAGTAGAATAATATATTCTAGTGTGTTTTGCCGCTTATATTACATGTCTACCCCACTATTTGAACAAGATATGTGATAGATAAGGAGCCCTGTTTAAGTCTATTCTTGTTCTCTCTGTCTAGCGGCTGTTTGTCAAACATGCAAGACGCAGCAACGAAGTCATGTTGGCTTTGAATAAATATAAGTTCATTTATGGATGTAGAATGGACACGAAATGTAGACTTTCAATTCGACTCGAAATAGTAATTTATTTACTTCAAACCAGCAATATAACAGGGAAGCTTGTTTGCACCTCGTTTTACTATTCCTTGTTTTTTTTATGTACTTGTAAATTTCATTCTGATAGGTTCCAGTTTAGCTTAATTCCTTTTTAATAGTACATACACAGAGTCTTTTGGGCTTCAATAAAATTTTGTAAACGATATGTATAAAACTATGTTGTACAGATCAGTAATAAACTCGCACTTATAAGCAAACGAATCAGGATACTGGAGAGCCTATCTCACTATAATGAATGACCCTGGTTATCTCCTTCTTTAGTTTAATTGTGTTATACGCGTTGTAATATAAAAAGGGGCGGGGGATATGTTGTATTCTTTTAATTTGTGTGTGTGTGTGTTATTACAATTGTAGAAATATATGCTTTATTTGACTTGCTTGGTGTTCATATGAAAAAGATTTCCCGAGCTCAAACGGCTAACAAACCCGATGCTCTTACCATTTGGTTCTACCTTTGTTTTTTTTTTTTTTTTTTTAAAAAAAAAGAAAAAAAGAAAAAAATCGAATAAAATAATATAAAAAATAATGGTAAAGACATGTAAAACGAGTTATAAAGTAATCCCTAGGAAACATACTATAAAGAGAATAAAAAATAAAAGAGTTTACCGAGTGTATGGATCCTTTTCTGTTAACTAAAAGGAGGAAAGAGTTTCCTAAAACATAGAAAATACGTGTGTATATAGGCTAGAATGAGGTATGTTTAGCACAATATAAAGCCAATGATATAATGACAGACATAGGACAAGCTTGTATGTGCTTGTGTTTGTGTACAGGTTCTGTACAACTGAAGATCCTTTAAGGATAAAGCAAAGTAAGAACAAAGGCCAATCAAAGCAAGTCAAGAAGGTAAATTCAATCTTTCAATCGTTTCATTATTTCATTGCTTGTATCACAGTTTAACAAAAAGACACTCTATGTTCTACTAAATAAATAGAGAAAAAAAATCAGCGCAACAATAAGAGCTAAATATATATATATAAAGGAAATACACAATGTTACTGTTTAGGATTCAGTTGATTTAATAATTATCGTATTAGTCTGTGTTTCATTTTGCAATGGCGGAAGTTACACTGTTAATTCTGTTTTATAACATTTTATTTTCCAAATGTAGGTAAATAGTACCAAATAAAGAAATAATATACCTTTATCAGCTTATGAGATATCTTATAAAAAAAAAAAAAAAGAGTTGCTTGATAAACCAATATTTCATATCTTTCGATATATGCACATGTCTATGAATCTTTTGTGTCTGTGTGTCTGTATTATATGCGTGTATATATATATATATAAGCAACCTTTATTTCTTATTTTTTTTTTCTATCATTATCACAATCAATTAAACAAAACTCTCCTTCTCTCATCTAATGAAGTTCACTTTGATCTCTTCCTGTGTGGCCCTTGCCTGTATGGCACTTGCCGTTGAAGCTGCCCCTAGTGGCAAAAAGATCAACGTTCCTTTGAGCAAGAATGCCAATTACAAGCCTAATGCTAAGCGTGCTATTGAAAAGGCCAATGCCAAGTATGCTAGATTTAGATCCTCTTCTTCTTCTTCTTCTTCTTCTTCTTCTGGAAGTGCTGGCACTGAAAGCTCCGGTTCTGTTCCTGTTACTGATGATGGTAATGATATTGAATACTATGGTGAAGTCACTGTTGGTACACCTGGTATCAAGCTTAAGCTTGACTTTGACACTGGTTCTTCCGATCTTTGGTTTGGTAAGCTCTATACATACATGGGTACAATGATAATCCTAAACTGACCATTTCATACGAATATTTACAGCTTCCACTCTGTGTACTAACTGTGGTAGCTCTCAAACCAAGTACGACCCAAGTCAATCCAGCACCTATGCTAAGGATGGTCGTACCTGGTCCATCTCCTATGGTGACGGATCTAGTGCCAGTGGTATCTTGGGTAAAGATACTGTTAACTTGGGTGGCTTGAAGATCAAGAACCAAATCATTGAATTGGCTAAACGTGAGGCCTCCAGCTTCTCCAGCGGTCCCTCTGATGGTCTTCTCGGCCTTGGCTTTGATTCCATTACGACCGTCAGTGGCGTCCAGACGCCTATGGACAACTTGATTAGTCAAGGTTTGATCAGTAACCCCGTGTTTGGTGTTTACCTTGGTAAGGAAAGCAACGGTGGTGGAGGTGAGTATATCTTTGGTGGTTATGACTCTTCCAAGTTTAGCGGTGACTTGACCACCATCGCTGTTGACAACTCGAACGGTTGGTATGGCATCACGATCGATGGTGCCTCTATTAGTGGCTCTCAAGTCTCTGACTCCTTCAGCGCCATCCTTGACACTGGAACCACTCTCTTGATCCTTCCTAGCAATGTTGCTTCCTCTGTCGCTCAAGCTTACAACGCCAATGACAATGGTGACGGTACCTACAACATCAATTGTGATACTTCTGAGCTTCAACCTCTTGTATTCACCATCGGCGGCTCTACTTTCGAGGTCCCAACTGATTCCCTTATCTTTGAACAAGATGGTAATACATGTGTTGCTGGCTTCGGCTATGGTCAAGATGACTTTGCTATCTTTGGTGATGTCTTCTTGAAGAACAACTATGTTGTCTTTAATCCTCAAGTCCCTCAAGTCCAGATTGCACCCATCTCCAATTAAGTTATCTCTTGATACTACCTATCTAATTGTTTATTTATTTGCTTGTTTACTTATTTGCTGCGTCTCAAAGAATAAAAATAAAATAGTGTATTGATCACTTGCCTTGTTTAAATGTGGGTCCTTTTTTTTTATCACTTTATAAATGCATTAAAGATTTAAAAGTAATTTATACATCTGCATCAAAATATCTCCTTGGAGAGTGAATTTTGCTTAATGTCTTGGTCTGATGCTTTGTACTGCATCGCAGAGAATAAAGAGGGCTCCTTAAGTACAGCTTTGAGTAATACAGATGTAAGTTAAACACTCTATGCAAATTAATCCAATCAGAAAACATATATACTACAGCTACATGATTTCTCAGTTCCAAATCATATAATAAACAGCGAAGTTTTATATTGCTGTTTAAATTAATAAACAATCAATTAAATCGATACAAGTTTTCCTTCTTTCGTCTTCGCACCGACTTAAACACATTCTTTTTTCTCTCTTTTGCAAAAAGAAGATTAAATAGTCAACATATTTTGTTTGTTTATAATAATAAATTTTAATGAGAACAAAAAGTTTCCAATAAACTTCAGGATGTTGTTTATTCCTTTCTGACCTTCTTGGTCTTCTTGACACCACGGAACTTCTTTTCACGGTTCTTCTTTTCCTTACGTTGCTTACGACCACCCTTGGGAGGTTCAGCAAGACCGTAGCGAACGAGACGGTATCTGGGCTCAAACTTCTTGAGGGCTTCCAAGTTATCATAGATCAAGGCGAAGCCAGTGGTCTTTCCACCACCAAAGTGGGTCTTGAAACCGAAAACGGAAACAACTTCCTTTTCAGCCTTGTACATCTTGGCAATCTTGGCGCGGAGTTCGTCCTTGGAGACGTTGGCAAGTCCAGGGTGGATGACATCGACAACCATTTGCTTACGTTGGAGCAAGCGGTTGGTGAGGAACTTACGAGTGCGAATGGTGACAGTCGAAGCGTCGGCCTAAAAAGTAAAAGATAATCGTTAGTCTTTATGTAAAAATTAGTCAAGATCAAAGAATGAGAGAAAAGAGAAAGTTGGAAATGGTTGGACATTTTTCTTTTTTAATTCATCTGTCATTAAGCTCATTGAGTATCTAGTAATCTATCATCTGCTTTGTATCCAGCCTATTCCTCATCCATCCATCCATCTATCTATCTATCTATCTGTTTAGTGATCGCTGTTTATTCTATCTTGATATGATCTCTTTATTGATACTGTTGCTTTCAATTCTAGACTCAAGTAACTATTTTACAAAAAAATCTATCCAACCATATGAATCATCCATCCATCCTTATCCATCCATTCTACTGATCCCTTTTTGTTTCTTTCTCTTTCTCTCACTCTTCTTTATTTTCTTGTTTTTATTACGCACCATTGTGAATTTGAAGAGTTAAAGAGAAGGATCTTGAATTTGCTTACTACGTTTGTGTATACACTCTATTTTTCTGACTCAGGAGCCAATTAAATCACCGACCCTTTTTTTGTGATGCTTCCATACATGTACATTTAGATTATGCACATATTCATTTTATTTTATTTTTAATAAGGGGAATATATCACACAAAAAGAATATTTACAAAAAAATTAATGATGATGGGGTTCTTTCAAAGCGATAGCAGCCATTAAACCAATGCCGAACAGCATAGCCGTCAATTCTTTCAATGATTGAGATATACTTTTTTTATCATTGAGTAACTCTGGAAGGACACCCACAGTAGCGATGTAAATGAATCCTCCAGCAGTAACAGGAATGGCTAAATCACTCCACATCATATCCGTACCCAGCAATCCACCGCGTTGATGTTTTTGTTGATCCAATAGATGCAATGCCATTTCTTCAATAAATATCCCAATCAAGGTACCAATATAAGCACCAACCGCTGTTGTGAATTGAGCGGCCATGGCCCGTTTTTTGCTGAATCCCGATTTTAATAGAATAGCATAATCACTTACTTCATGAGGGATTTCGTGGAAAAAGACAGCGACGGTTGTGGTTGCACCGACTGCAGGGGATGCGTAAAATGATGCAGCCATGGCAATCCCGTCCGTTAAGTTATGTGTAAAATCAGCCAAGAGATTGAGATAGGTACTTGCTTGTATTTTTGGGCTCATCTTCTTTGGTTTGACCTTCGCTTTGTCTTCTTGACCGTGATGATGGTGATGGTGTTGCTCATTTCCGTATAATGTTCTCATCATCTTATCTGATGCGTAAAAGATGAATAACCCCGCAAATAGACTGATGCCGACTAATATACTTTTATGTTCACTATGTTGTGAATGATTATCATGTTGATGATGGTTGGAGCTGAAAGCATGAGGTAATAGATGAATAAAGACATCACCCAACAAACTTCCTATAAGAAACATATCATTTAGCTCACATAGAAAAATATAATATATAAATCGTACCAATAGCAAAGTGAACAAGAGTATTTAAAGTGGTTGGTTTAATATTTGGAGGTACAAAATAAAGTAATATGTTTGGTATAATCGAAACATATGAAGTCGCTAATAACGAGTTCATCATTGCATTTCCTGGGAATAAGAAGGCAAAAATAGTTTGCCTTGACATCTTTTTTTAAACAAGAAGGAAAAGAAAAGTACAATTTTATGTTGCATTGTTTTTTTTTATTTTTTATTTTTTTTTCTCGATTTACTTTCTCCGTTTTAAGGGGAGAGGCTTGGGTCATTTTTACCCGTTTTTTTTTTTTTTTTTTTTTTGTGTTTCAAATAAATTATATTCTTCTTTATTACTTGATTTTATTTGATGATTTACGCCTATCATTGTTTTGCGCTGATTAAAATATATCAAGTAAAGGATTCTCTCTAAATCAGTGCTACAATATTCCAAGTACCAATTTGCGGCTTCTCAAAAGCAAATGGCAAAAATTCAAAGCTCTACTTGTGAATTTCTTCTCACTTTGGTTGATATCTAGTTTGCGGGTTGACTTGGCTAAGTTGCCCTTTTTTATATAAGAGTAGCAAAGAGAACAATATAGATGAGTTAAAGCAAATCATACAGTGGGTAAAGAGAATAATGACGACTTTTTTCAATAGAGGAGCTTTAATGAATTGAACAAAGTATGAAAACATACAAAGACCTTTTTTTTTCATTATTAATAATAAAAGGCCTACAGAAAAAAAACCAATTGCTAAAAAGACATACAGAGAAAGAAAGAAAGAGAGAGAGAGAGCTGGAAAAGATCATGATAACTCCAGAGAACCAGAAAACCCATAGATATCTAACTTTATTTCTCTTGAGTGAATTAGAAATACCCAAAGGCTTACTTCTTGTTTTAAATCATAATAGGTATTTACTTGCAAGATCAATCCCAACAAGCTTGTTTTATTATGTCAAGCATTTGCTGGTCTTATTGCAAATTACTCGGTGAATGCAAGATATGACACCAAGCAGCAACCAACAGGGAATATGAAAACAGAAATAAAAGTAACATTGTTAACTCTAAAATAACCTTTTCCTCTTATACGGATTGAAATACCAAAGAGGATCCATCAGCTATTCAAGTTAAGGTTCGTAACATGCCCAAGTAAGTTGTAAAGTCTATTTAGCTGTACTTGTGTTTTGCATAGATAGTATGCCACATAATGCTTTTGAAATGTTTACTCTTGTCATAAAGAAGGATATGATATTTGTATCACCAATAAGCATATCGTACCAAGCTCTTAGGAAGTGAAAAGAAACGCATTCTGTCTTGATTGATAAACCGTATGTACTAGAGTCTTACAAAAACAGCAGCCCAATTAAATTTGTTTAAGTTTTAGTCAAGCCACTTGGAGGCCAATTCGCTGTGGCGAAGTTGGCTCACCTCGTCCATGCTTTGGTTGAAAAATTGGTATACTGTGCTTCCACTTTCAATTTACTGAATTTTTGAAAAGCCTACTCCCTTTTTTAAGTTATTCTGGATACTTGTGCGAGGTTAAATGGCTCAGAAAAATGGGACCAACTTGGTCAAATGTTTGAAAATAGTTTGGCCAATTTCTGTCAAATTTCAAAATGATTATAAAGGTTCTTTATTCAAGCATTTAGGGGGATATATTGATCGAATGCTGGATAAATCTTTTAAAGTATTTAGTATTTGAGCTCTACCTAAGTTCAAGCGTTAATATAGTAAAGCCTTATAAGCAATACTTGCAATGAAAGTTTGTTAATTAATAGAAATTAAATAGACTAACCACACAACCCTTACAATGATCTATCATCATAAAAGAACTCCACTCTACTTTTTTTTTATTTATCCCAACATTCATTCAATACTCTGCTTCTGTCTCCAGAAATATAAAAAAACAGCATGCACAAAAGCTCAACATGATTGTCTGTTTACTTTTTCATATACATAATGGATTGCAACCTTTCCATCCAATTTAATTTCAGCTTGCTGATTGGTGCTTTTGCGACTTGCAATGTAACGTTATTAAAGATAATATTGAGCGATAGTTGTACCAAATCGCTTTTCAAGCTTGACAAACTTACACTAATATCATCTGAACACTACAAAGGATCATTTCAAGTCACTTGCGAATACTAAGTCTTGGAATGCTTCATTTTATCCCAAAAAAAAAAAGTCATCTATCCAACTGTCTGCCAATTTTAGTCTTTAGCTATCTTTGCTTTGTTTCCCAAGTCCTGATTTTTATACTTTTCGTCAAACCCCTAAAAGAATCTCTTGTCCCTTATTATTTGATTTATACAAGCTTTCAGTTCTCGTGGCCCTATCCCCCACTCGCTTTGAAAATTCAATTTTTACATACACAGTACAAATCATGTACAACGAATAACCTAATGCAAACTGTGCTCTCACACCTTTACTTGATTGCACCTTTCTTTTTTGTTGTAAATAAAGTCTTTGAGGACGCGTTGCGCGTTTATTGTACCCTGCTTTGTTATACATCATGCAGCATGTTTTTTTATTTTATTTTATAAAAAGCTTCATGTTGTATATTCAAGTAGAGCAACCGACATCTATTCACTTTTGGTAATCCAGGATTCCAAATAACTGTAAGCAGACTGCACTGGACAATGCAGTAACTTGATCTTTTATGATTCATAAAAAAAGATTCATAAATAAGCGAGCTTTATCTCTTGTTCATCCTCTTTTTGAATCCTTTATCTTCCTGTTGTCATGACAAATAGTTTTTCATATAAAAAACCATGTATGCAACAATCAGAATGGATGGTTCTGTTTCAATTGACACATGTTTTATTAATTTAAAACTCAATTTCAAAATTCCCAATAGAGCTTGTCAATTCACCAAGATGCTGTGAATCATTTGTTAATAAAGAACTCACGACGTTCATCAGACTGTCTCGTTCAACAGGCTTCCCGTTTTTAGCAGATTCATATAGAGCTTGAAGTTCAGGGACAGATGAAGGATCCAGTTCGAGAGATTCTAATAGTTTCAACATATCTTGTGCGCTAACAGTTGTGTCTTCACCTATTTTAATCGTTTATGTTATTATTATGAAGCCTAAAAGAACTAGTCACCTTGATTTGGTATGTGAACAAAAGGATCATTGCTGTTGCTATTATTATTGTTGGTAGTAGTCATTGTTAAATAAAAACAAAAAAAGAAAAGAGTTCAAAAGATGTAATTTATATTTAAAAGATCATAAATCACATGAAAATAGAATTGAAAACATTAGCCGATTAAACTAAAAAGGTTTGTATAACCCAATCACATTCTAAACAATTTATATATAAAAAAAAAAGATTCTTTCATTTATGATCAAGAAATAAAATAAACAACTGTACATCATTCATGTCTTTTTTTTTTTTTATTCAAAATCATCCATGGACTGTGGCTTATAGTTTATGTCTTTTCAGTAAACTGTCAACAACTGAAAACGTTTTTATCGTCAACACGTTTGGCCTAACCTTTTGATGTCGATTGGAACAGTAAAACATATTTATAGACTGATTCCTCCTATTCAACCATAGTTCAGCTGAACCAAGCCTCATGAACAAGCTACTATACTGAATTTAACCTTGTTAGAGAAGGTCAAGTTGAACAAAAGGTACGATTGGTAGATATTGGATACGATGCTATGTTGATTAGCTTGACACTATGATTTTCTGAAAGACGGATGCTGAGTATGGAAATTGGTATGAAAGTAGAGGATCATGAAAAAATCAGGACGCATTACAAACAATATCAACGTATGTCTATGAGTGCAGTGAGTTTTTTTTTATATACTTTTGAAAAGCATTCTTCTTATTTCCTGATTCCTTATTTTAAAGCGCAAGGCTTGAATCATTAGATAAACTAATATCTAATGTTGGGTATAGGTCAAGAAAAAAAGATGGTTTTACGCTTTTAGTATAATACACGCATGTACACTATTTTCAGGAATAAATGTCGCGTTTACTTGTCGTTTTTTTGTATAAATTGTATTAAAAGTTTGTAAAAATGCGGCTTTACTTTCTGAAAATGGTATACTTTTCAAGTCTTTTTGATACGATTACAGATCGAAAGGATATATAGTTTTGAATGAGCATTTTTTATTTGATAAAGAGTGCACAAGTTTAATCAGAGTGGAACTCAGGGCTGTAAAAAGAACAAAAGGACCTTTGGTGCTTTTTCATGTTTGTACTAGGATTAAAGAGGAAGAGAGATAGAAAACATAAAGTACGAGTTATGATAGTAAAATGAATTTATTTACAAGAGTGTATGTATGAAGGTTATTTACAATTGTTTTTGAATTTGCTCATTCGGAATCTCTTCTTCCGGGTCTGAGCTGTAAACGTTCGGGAACGCCCTCTCTCACCGGCAAACGAACCATCAGAGCAACAGGATATTCGGCAATAAAGACAGTCGCTTGAACCTTGAAACCAAAATTCTCAAAGAATTTCACACTGGATGAATCAGAAGCCTCGACATAGACTGGATGTTTAGTCTCATCTGCCTTATCCAACACGTGATGAACAAGAGCAGAACCATAACCTTTGCGTTGTTCATGAGGAAGAACACCAACATAGCCAATGGTAATAAACTGTTTATGATCTGCCATCACCTTACGCTTCATCTTTTCACAACTGGGTCCTACACGAGTCACGGCACGTAAGGCAGAAGACCAACCGATCAACCGAGCCAACTTGAGCGTGTTGAGCATACGAGGCCAAGGATGGCTTACTGACTGATTGGTCCACAACAAGACACCTTTACAGCCTTCGACTTGAAGAGCAAAATCACGACTTTGAAGAGAAGAAGCATCAATCATGTGTTTAAAGAGAGTAAACAAGAACTCTTCATGTTTTCTTTGATCTAATCCACGAATACACCATTCGATGATTTGATTGCCCTCGTATGCTTCCGTCAGTGAATTGGCAGCTTCTTTAAATGCACCTTTGATGATGGGTCGAACATTGACAGAATGTTGATTGACATTCACGGATAATTTTCGACTGATTTTACGATCTGAAGTTTGAGTAGCCAACATTTGTAAAGAAGAAAGAAAAAGCATGGATCACATTTCTCCCTCTTTTTATATCGGCCATCTGAAAGATCGTCAACTGAAAGGGAGAGAGAGAGAGGGGGGCTAGAACGTTTTGTTGGAGCAAGTAGCCTGATTTGTCAAAAGGGATTCTTACTCCGGTTTAAACTATTTTTATAGCCTTTCATCTCCTTTTTTGAAAGGTAAGGCAACAGACAAAGAGAACAAATAGGATTGCAAAGAAAAGAAATTACCGATTCTAGTAATCCTTTTCTCGATATGTGCATGCAAGAATAAGAAAATAGTCCATCTTTTTTTTATTTTTTTATTTTTTTTCCTCTTCTTTTATTGTTTAGTTTGAATGAAATTGAGGGGGGAAGAACGAGAGAAAGAAAACAATGAGTTTCTTGGCAACCTGTCTAATACAAAACAGGTAGCCAAGCAACCAGCACAACCTTATCCTAAAAAAGAACAAGTGATTTTCCCTCACTCATGACTCACACCAACAGCAAACATTCTTTTCGAAATGAAAAATAAACAGACAGTCTCTACACCTTCTTTTTTCCCATTCCGAGTATTCGGATTTTATTCATTTTTTCCCACATGTAAACAAGTGCTTTTCATCTTGTGCATAAAGTATTTGTTTTTTTAAAAAAAAGAATGCGTGATGATCTGTATTACACAAAAAAAAAAAAAAAAAAGAAGGGACCGGAGAATTAATTTCCAAATCCAGATTCTTGATAGATTTTTCTTTTTTCATCCTGTTGAATAGTCTAGGTGATTGACATTCGACCACAGTGACACGCACTGCTGTCATTGTCTTTTAAACTTTATGTCAAGTTGAATTAAAGGATACAGTGAGAACAGTACACTTTGTCACTTTGAGAAAATTGAATGTCCGTAACTAAAAAAACAAATGACACTTACCAAAAATGATTATCCTTTTCTGTCTAGAAACTTTGTCTTTTTGAAACAAGAGAAATGTCACAAAAAGTTAAATTAAAATGACCTAAAAATGATATGCATTTTTTGACTTTAAAACGATTAGAACGGAATTTTATTATAACATATGCTATTCTTGTACGAAAAGGTAATTGCCCCATCATGAACAAAAGCATTAAAGAATAAAGTAATAATAAACAATTTTATTGATATTCATAGATTTTAGTAAGTAATGTGCTATTAAGGCTATACGTTTTCTGTTTTTTAAAAGCAAATTTGATGGTTATTACGCCCTTGAGAGTCAAGAGTAAGGCCCAACTTGGTCAAGCAAAGACTTTATATCTGTTGTCACTCTATTGATTCGAGGCGTATTGCCAGAGCTGAAGCTTGTATTAGTCATACTTTATGTGAAGTGGAGAAGCTCTATACTATTACTTTATTATCAGCTTCTTTTATTAGTTAACACTGATTGAGATGAAGTTTATTGAAGATACCCTGCAGTCGCGTATAGCTGATCATTATTATTTACTGCATCTTCATCTGTACCAATATCCATGAGCTGAACAGGATGATGGACTTGTGTTGCAATATCTAGACCTTTACAAAGCCACAATAAAGTAAAGAAATGGACTGTGCTCACTGCCGATCTTTGATGGATTGTTATCCCGGCACTGACACTGACAGCATGGAATCAGTTTTTGATTACAGTGACATCACCACACTGACAAATTTTGACAATCCTGTTCACGATATTCGAATGAAGGAGAACATGAAAATGGCAAAGATATTACCAATTAAGTGTCGTTTCTATTTCAAAAGACAAAAAACCAAGTACGGCCCTGAGCAAATTCGCTGTTTCATCAAAGGGGTATTACTTCCTGTGACAGCCAAAAGATGTAATCGTCTCATTTTACACGGCACATGGATACTTGATTTGCAGGCATGAAGTATCGTAGCAACTATAAGGAGCAAATTTTTTTGCGTATGCATTATGTCAGGAAAAGTCGGTATTTGAGTTGTATTCTAAGGGCCTATTGCCTACCACAGTTCTAACATTTATGTTATGGGAGAGAGAATTATTTGTAAAATGTACATATGCGATGTATGCTGAAAGAAAAAATTATATAATATTCGAGAGCAGTAATAAGTATATATTAAATTGAAGAAGATGAAAAAAAATAATAGTATAAGCAAAGTATAGATTTACTAGCCGGCCTACTCGCCACACTCGCTTAACGGCCGTCATCGCCTCACGGCTCGTACTCTGGTTTCCCACACCAGTTAATTGAGCGTTAATAAAATGCAATGTTATTGATAATAATAATATTGTTTATAAAGCAACATGTGTGTTTTAACAGTAAGAAAAAAGTTAGATATATAATAATCAGATGTAAATTGAATGGGATTATCGTTGTGATATTAGCAAAGTAAAAGTTCAGGATAAACAATATTTTCAGTCTTTGTTGAATTGACGTCGCTTTTTTTATTAAGCAATATAGAAAGTCCAGATACAGATGTTACTCTTGATAAGGCGACATATAGCTGGCCATGAGTAAAAACGGGTAAGCAAAGATCAACTCTAACAATTTTAAGCGATTGCCCTTGTGATGATGATGATGATTAGCTGTGGCAAATGGGGTCAAAAGAAGACACTGTGGGACGAACATGGGGCTTGTAGAGGTCCTAGATGCTCTGACAAGCGTGATCTTCCACTCTCAGGAGCGATTTCAACATTTGATCCTATATATTTATAAACAACATATAAGTACCTTAACCACAAACCTACTTTGAGAAATCATTACATATTTACCTTGAGCTTGATGATAACCTCTAAAGCGATCTCCATATGTACATAAGTGTGATATGTAGTAGGCAGGATGAAAGGCTGATCCTCATGGTACATGTATACACCATTTTCAAGATCCATTTGCATCCTCAGTAGTATGGCTATTGTATCTTTGTAAGACAACTATGATAAGAAGGACATACAATACTGCTTCTTCTTCATAACCTTACCTTGCACGAGAATACGAAAGGTCACTGCTTCATGCTCTTTTTTTGGCACGGCAGAGTCGCAGATGCAATTGGCGTTTCATCATTTTCAGTACATGCATTTTGTCTTTGTTAAGTAGAGCTTGAGAAACATCAGGCTTCTTCACTTCTCCACAGCCTCTTCTTGCTGCTGATAGTAGAAAATGATGTCAGGGCATAAGCAGTCATTGTCAACATCATCTTGTTGTTTGAAGATCCAGGAAATGTTGTCAAATCAACTTGGTCGTGAGCAGAGAACAATGACCTCAAAAAGGTAGAAACAGACAAGGCAACTTGGCTTAGTTCCGATCCTTGGCTTTGAACTCTTGGTTTACCATGCAGTAAATAAGTGGAGGCGATGATGTTATGGAAAGCCATTGGCTCCAAGGTTGTGCATGTATGTGGTTGGATAGACAGTGTGCATCTTAGCATAGCTCGTTTAAAGGCATGCATGTTGTTGTAGACGTTCTCTGGCAAAACATCACTCTCATCGTTCAACAAGAAAGGGCCATCTGTCTTCAAAGTGGCAAAGGCATGCAAACAGGTGAAACAGTCTGTAGGGAACAGTTGATTTTCATCAGATTTTTTCTTGGCACTAGCAAAGTGAGAATTGCAGATGAGAAGAGGAGGATGAGGAAAATTTCCAAGCTCGCACATCTCGATTCTGCAAGTATAGCCAACTGGTGTATTCATCAGATCAGATGGAAAGAACGACGACGGTGAGGAAGTGGTATCATTTGGCATTCTGTATGCCATGAAAGAAAAATTAGCAGAGAAGCTTCAACAAAATATGGCACTTACATTAGTAATTATTTCAAAAGATACAAAGTTTTCGTCTGCGACACGACTACAATTTCTTTTCCCTTGCTGTCATGTTTTGACATGGCAATAAGATACAGTCTCATCATTCTGGACTCAATCTTTACAAATGAGTTTGAATAAGAATAGATCTGATAAACAGGATGGACTGAAACTACCCAAGGTATTGACATCACCAAAACCGGACTTGACGACGTGACTATCTTCTTAGCTGCAACGTGACACCCTGCCACGACCATAGCTGAAGGACTTGGAGCAGGTTATGAACCTGATCGTCCGTAATCATTCCAGAAGCTGGATGGCTGTCCTTGCTCTGACATTCCCGGCCATCGATTGTGTGGTGTTGTACTACTACGATGCTACCTCTGGATCTCTGCAAATAGAATTATTTTTGCTTCATCATCAGACTTGGATGCTTCAAGATTCTAGACTAATCCATGACTGGTCTTTTTCCAGTAATGACAGTACATTTTAATATGGCAGCATCTGAATACCTTTTTGATCCAACAGGCCGAAAGCTCAGACACAGACTGTTTTGGTTCGATAAACTATTCATGTTCTCAAACTGACCGTCCTTGCTGTAAAAATCAATTGATTTCACACAACACACACACAGATTATCGGAGAAGGCTGTAGTTTGTTTAACAAATAAAACACTCGATTGTCCAGACTGTGGATTAAAAGAAGAAGGAGAGAGTGTGTGATGATTGTCTGAGTCGTTCTAGAATTATTCAAGCAAGTGATGTTAGTTTAGAGAAGGGAAATGGATGATAAAAAGTGTTTGGTAATAGACTTTAAACATGAATTGACTTTATTAAAGCATGTCATAAGGACTCTGGTGATAAGATACATTTTATATAAACAATAATTTACAAGAGAAAAGCATATAAAAATCTAATCTGTCTTTATACTTCAACATCATCCTCTTCGTCATTAGAAAGATCAAGTAAAGATGGGTTGGTATCAAACGAGTGATGATGGCAGTAGTCACCCAAAGAGGGCTGTGACTGTGATTGAAGTGAATCTGACACCGTCTGTCTTCCGATCCACTTTCTCAGCATCTTTCTTGCGACCATTTTACCTCTTAATTTATCCGAAGTCACCTTCAGTCGTTCGTTTTCTGATCGAAGTTCTTGTAATTGACGTTCGAGTACGGCATGCTGCTCAGATAGCTTACTAATCATCTGCTTCATCTCGTTTTGTTGTTGATTCTTTTTCTGTCGATATTTAGCAGAGGCCGCTTTATTTCTCAATCGACGTTCTTCTAATGTCAGTGGTGCATTTCCTTCTCTTTCGTCGTCTTCTTCAGAATACTTTTTTTGATAAAGTGAATAAGCGGGTGGAGAAGAAGATAAAGAAGAAGAGGGCGAAGAAGGTTCGGGTGAAGCAGGTGGTGATCGAAATAAAGGAAAATGGTGTGGGTGATGATAAGGGTGAGAGGTCACTTTATGTTCCTGAAAACTGTTGGATGGACCGGCGATGATGGATGAGATTGACATGAGTTTTCCTGGATTGTTTTTATCAAAAGTGGATAAAGATTGCATTTTAAAGAAAAAAGAAAGAAAAAGAGGGAGATGTTTATATAAACAAAAGAGAGAGATTTATTCTTTCTTTACTGTTCTATAACATTTTAAGCTTGGAAAGGATAAATTAAAAAAAAAAAAAAAGAAAAGAATAGATTGATATCTTGACGGAACTTTTCTCATCTTGCATCAGGTTAAAAATATGGTCTCAAATGTCGATGTTTTTTCTCAAGCATCCCTTCCCCCCCTCTCTCTCGTTTCATCCTTTCTTCTGACCTTGTATCACTTTCTCATCTTTTTGTCAGCTGTAGATTGATGTTTCATCTACAAAACAAAAAAAAAAGAAACAAGGGGAATAAAATGAGCTCTTTCTTTGATTTAAATCATGACTGTGACAACAACATCTTCTTTTAAAAGAGATGGTTGATAATAAAATCTGTCTTTTTATAAGACCTTCTACTTTAGACAATGTAATCAAAAAAGTAGTTTGTCTTCTTTTGGATAGAGTGACTTTAGAGAACATGATGGTTTAGTTAAAAAACAAATCGTATTGAATGATTGCAACAAACAAAAATGAAAGCCTTCTTCTTTATCTCATTCAATCACTTGTTTTTGTTCTTTCTTGGGCCCAAACATGACAGATCATTGACGGTGGAAAAGCGTGTGATGGAGTAAATAGTATGATCTCATTTAAATAAAAATAAAATCCGCGTGGTAAGAAATCATGCTGAAACCATTCACTGTCAACAGACACGCTTTTTATTTTAAATATACTCTTTATTTGTCCTACAAGTCATTCTCAAATGATGATATTCATCCAAGCTATTATAGAATCCATTTGGAAATATTTAATTTCAATCATCCAATCAACTCCATTCATCCCCCTTTTTTTTTTTTTTTTTTTTTTTCAAATAGATTCGTTGTCCGAAAGAAAAACGTCATCGGGTCTTGTCTGTCTGGCCGCGCGTTCCCTTCATGTCAACAGAAAGCGCGATTCTCTTTCTCTCGCTTTCTAATCAACAAAGAATAAAACATGGTAAATCCTTGTAGCTATCCACTCTACTTCACTCAACCTCTCTCTTTTATAGTTTAGAAATCAATATGACAATGACGTTTCAACTTGGTCACCTCAAGGTCGTATTCATCAAGTTGAATATGCAGTGGAAGCTGTTAAGCAAGGCTCAGCTGCTATTGGCTTAAGAAGTAATAAATACGCTGTATTACTTGCACTCAAAGTAAATATATTCCGTTTTAAAAGAAAAAAAGAAACTAATTAATCTATAGCGTTCCTCTGGTGAACTTGCTTCTTACCAAAAAAAGTTGATCAAGATTGATGACCACATGGGTGTTGGTATTGCTGGTTTGACTTCTGATGCTCGTGTGCTAAGGTAGGCTCTTATAACCTATCATTTGAAACGAATAGGCTCAATATTTCCTAATAGTAATTTTATGCGCTCAGAAGCGATGAAATCAAAAATGTTGTATGATAGACCTTTACCCGTTCAAAGAATCGTGAATGCTATTGCAGACAGTATGTTGAATCATCCCATCGAACAAACATAATAATTCGTTTATAGAGGCACAAGTAAACACTCAACAATATGGACGTAGACCTTATGGTGTTGGTTTATTAGTGATTGGATATGATGTAAGAAAGTAAAGAGAAAGAGAGAAAGAGAGCTCATGACAATCATTAGGAAACTGGACCTCACCTTTTCGAATGCTCACCTTCCGGTACAAGCTTTGAATATCATGCCATGTCTATCGGTGCTCGATCTCAATCAGCCAAAACATATCTGGAAAAATATTATGAAGAGTTTGCAAATGGTAAACATTCAGAAATAATGAACAATCGTCCATTTATCAATTGTGTATAGCCTCTTTGGAAGAACTTGTTCGTCATGGACTTCAGGCTCTTCGTGATACATTACAGCAAGATAAAGAATTGAACATTCACAACACGTCTCTCGGTATTGTGGGTGAAGATAAAGAATTCGAAATTGTCGAAGGAGATGCATTACAACGGTATTTGGATTTACTCGGTGAAGAGACCGGAAGAACTAGATTACCTGTTGGCGTCTCTGCTGCTGAATCAGTAGCTGCTGAATCAGCAAGAGAGGATGCCTCTACAACTGCTATGGATACATCTGAAAGTTAAATATTGTAATAAATAAATAAAAAAAAGAACCCGTTGATTGGATAAAACAAGCAGTCCCCAGCAGTCCCCCCTTTTTTTTCTCGCTTTTTCTCTTTCTCTCTCTTCTCAAGGGTTCAACTGTTTTTTTTTTTTTTTTTTTTTCTATAAATTAAATTCTTTTAATGGTAATTAAAGCAAGAAAAAGCCCATTCAAATCTAACTTTCTAATATATACAGTCCACACCAGTCATTGTTGGTTTTGCTGTTGCCGGTGCAGCTACCGCAGCTCGTCTTGGCTTAAGAGCTTTTCAAGAATATCAAAAGATGCCCAAGGCCCCAAGACTTTCAAAATTTTATAAAGGAGGCTTTGATGCAAAGATGAATAAAAGAGAAGCAGCATTAATTCTCGGCATTAGGTATATAAAAAAAAAAAGAAAACACTAAAATCAATAGAAATTCACTTTTTTTTTAATTCAGAGAATCACAAGCAACGAAAGCAAAAATAAAGGAAGCCCACCGACGCATCATGTTACTCAATCACCCTGATCGAGGCGGATCACCTTTTTTGGCTTTAAAGATCAATGAAGCTAAAGAATTTTTAGACCAAAAAGTGAAAAGATAAAAATCTTTGTACATCACTTCACCCACGATTATTGTAGACTTTCTCACACGCTTTTAATAATAAAAGAAACATTGTATATTGATCCTGTAATTACTACGCATACACAAAAGAAGAATTTTGTTTAAGCATAGAAAAAGTCAAATTGGGATCGGAAAGAATGATGACAAGAGTACACAATGTAAATAGTTACATACCTAGTGAAAGAAAGCCCTCGTTACCCTATGACTACTTGTTTGTAACTTTACATTCATTGAAAATTCCCTCTGATCCATTTGGTAAAGGTATGATGATTACCATCCTATTTTTTGACGCATTGACATCCCACTGCTATGATATTTCATCATTTTTACACTCCAGAGAAAGAGGACGCAAAGAGAAGGATTCTAATGCGCCAAACCATTCTGTCCAGCAGTGAAGTTGAATGCATTTTTGAAGAAATCAAGCAGCGTACGAGTCAATCTCACCAGCGATTGTACATGTAATCCAAAGAAAGTAGTGAAATGGGTTAAAAATCACATGCTAGAGGCAGGAATTAGCACCAAACACAAACCACACTCACTGCAATCAGTTGCGAGTACCAAGGCAACACAACAAGATAACAGGGCTGCAGCAGTTAAACAACCTGCAAACTGGAGCAAGAAAAGTGACGTCTTTGATCGTTACTAGTACAAACTAGCAGGACAGATAGGACACGCTCAACTTTTTTTTAAAGACACGGAAAAATAAATCCCATTGGAGGCAATAAGGATTGATTCAAGTACGACAACCCATACGACAGTTGTCGTAGAAAAGACCAAGAATGTGACCAATGTTCACTTGGATATGAAATCATGATTTAGAATCACTGTATCTCGAACAAAAACATTTTTTTAAAAAAAGAATTGAATCGTATAAGCGTACTTGCTTCGGAAGATATGAAGAACTTGTATTTTATTTTAAGAAATGGTTTTAAAAGGAAACCAAAGCTCGGTCCGGTTAGTTTCCCATCTCTCCTCTTTGTCTCGTCAACACGGTTATTTTAAATGAGCGAATCATTTCAAAGTGAAAAATAATTTCTTTTTTTTTATCGTACAACAACAATGGCAGACACCACTGAAGTTAAAAAGCCCACTGAGCAAGTGCTCGACATTTCTGACAGCAATGTTCAGTCAAAGTACAAGGAAGCTGGCCGTATTGCTGATGGTAATGACAAAGAAGAACAAAAGACGCGTGCGCGTCTTTTTAAATGTATTAAAGCATTTGATTAGATGTTCTTGAAAAGGTCATTAAACTTTGTGTTGTTGATGCCAAGATTATTGATATCTGTATTGCTGGTGACAAAGCCATTGTCGAAGCTACCAACCTTGTTTACAACAAGAAGGGAAAGAATAAGATTACCAAGGGTAAAATAAGACAAAAGAAAAAGAAAAATCATTAAATATATCCTAGGCATTGGTTTCCCTACGACTGTCTCTGTCAACAACTGTGTTGCTCATTTTACTCCTCTTCCCTCTGATCCCGAATCGAAAGCTGTCCTGAAAAAAGGTGATGTTGCCAAGATGTAAGCTTTGGAGATATAAAAAAAAGGGGGGAACTCAGACGATTGTTCATAGTCAACTCGGTGTTCAATTCGATGGTTACTGTTCTACTGTGGCCACTACGATCGTCATCGGTGCCAATGCTGCTGTTACTGGTCCTAAGGCCGATGTCATCCAAGCCGCTCGCACTGCCCTTGAAGCTGCTGTTCGTATGATCCGTCCTGGTAACAAGGTAGTGCATCACCTACTTGTCTTCTTGTACAATGTGACTTATCAATGTATTAGAACATGGATGTCACCAAAACCGTTGACAAGATTGCCGAAGCTTATGATGTCAAGCCTGTCGAAGGCATGTTGAGCCACAACCAAACTCAAAACAAGACGGATGGTGAAAAGCAAATCATCTTGAATCCCACGGATGCCCATCTGGCTGGCTTCAAGCGTTGTGAATTTGGAGAAAACGAAGTGTATTGTGTCGACATCCTTGTCTCTAGCGGCGAGGGTAAAGTACGTCCGTTGAAGACCCGTACCACCATCTACAAAAAGACCGATATCCGTTACCAACTCAAGATGGCCACCTCGCGTGCCATCCTTTCTGAAATTCAAGCCAAGGCCGGTGCCTTCCCCTTCTCTCTTCGTGATCTTGAAGACGAACGCAAGGCTCGTATGGGTATTGTTGAAGCTGCCAAGCATCAAACGGTCTTGCCCTATGATGTTGTTTATGAGCGTGAAGGTGCCTTGGTCGCCCAATACTTGACCACCCTCTTGGTTACCAAGAAGGGTAATGTCATGGTCACCAATCCTCGCTTTGATGCTGTCAACGTTCAAACTGAAAAATCTGTCAAAGATGAAGAGATTGTTAAGCTTCTGACTTCCGAATGGGAAGTTCCCAAGAAGGTAAAACAATAAAAGGATAGCTGGATTTGTTTGACTTATAAATAATGGGTTATTTTATTACGATCATAATAAAGCATTGTGTACATTTCATTGACTACAGCCTGCGTGAAAGATTTAAGAGTGACCTAATTTTAAATGTGTGTTAGCTTGTGGAAACCCCCTTTTTCTAGATTTTTACATTTTTGATCCATGATTAAATTTAGACATGAATGCATCTTCTAGAGCGGATTGGGTAACAGAAGTATCTTTAAGAGAAATAAGTATGTTGGATGCTCTTGTGTAAGCCATGTACCTGACAGATCACTAAAAGAAGAAGTAACTGAATTCAATGCACTTGGGTTATTTGAGCTCGGTGCTGTATTTTGTTGCTGCGGCTGCTGTTGTTGTTGTTGTTGCTGCTGCTGCTGCTGCTGCTGCTGCTGCTGAGGAGTGATTGTTCTTGTTAGATTCTGAATAGAAAGTGACATGTGTCGACTATCGCTCACATCCATCGATCGACGTGGCAAAAACGCCGGTCCTTCCTCCTCTTCCTCCTCTTCGTTTGTTTTTATCATTTCCATTCTTTTACTTATCTCTTTTTCTTCGTCAAACTCTTCTTCTTGTGTCTCTCTTTCAAATGAATCGGTTGGTCTCGTTGATTCTTGTTGAAACGTGCCAGAATATCGTATGGAAGCTAGACATGTGTAAGTAAAATGATGTATCCTATTCTTTATCTTTACATGGTCTTGGTTTATTAACAACCGAACTCTTGGTGATTGTTCTTGTTCCCTTTCGAAGTTGCTGATGAATGCCTTTTAGCTGAGTTTGATAAAGGAATGCCGCATGACGAACCACATACGGCGTAGGGATTCCCAACTGTTCAGCAATACCATTCCCTGCAATCAAAATGAATTAGCTTTTTGTTTTCTTATTCTTCCACAAATCAGACACTTTCTTACAATCTTTGCTCTTTTGAATCATGTGTTTCCATAATTGATGCTCCATTTCTTCAGTCCAAACAATCTATAGAATGAGTAAGATAACAAGAATAAAAACACACCATTTGATATTTACAGAAGGTGGTTCAGTAAAGTCGTCAGGCCTCGAAAAAGGAAGTTTAATAACAACGTGAAATGTATCTCTGTCGGAATCCATAATTACAAGATGTAAAAGAAAGAAAAAAAGAGGCATAAAAAACAATGCCCTGAGTAATAAAAAGTCACTGTGACACTTGAATTTATTCATATTAACCAAAATGGTATAAAAGAGAATTGGTTGAATGAAAGCTCCTTGAAAAAGCAGGTCGTCAATAAAATCCTTTTCAGTTCATACTTGCGCTTGTTTTGTTTCATGAAACGAAAAGAGGAAAACAATGACACGACAAATGATGCTTTATTAAAAAGTGCATACATTATTTTGTTTATAGAAGATTAAAAGTACTCATTTTGTAATGTTCACAAGTTAAACAAACGTGATGTTTTGCTATAAAGTATTAAAGACTGAATCAATTGTTTTATCCTGCAACTTTATTTTTTATGTGTGTGATCTATACAACAATAATAAACTCAAATCATTCTATAATTAATAACCAAAAAAAAATACCAATACACAAGCATAAAAAGAAAGAAAAAAAATTAGAATGTTCTATTAGCATTCTAGAAAAAGAATAGGAAAATAAACAGGAAAAAAGGATAAAAATGAAAATTAATAAAAAAAAAGAGTGAATCAACCCCTTTTAGCTTTCCCCATTTTTACATATAAAAAAGAGAGGGGGAAAAGCTCTATTTTTATTACTTTCGTGATAAAGGCAAGTATGAACTGACATAGATGTGCAAATTTTGGGTTTTTTTTTAAATTTCCGATTGAAACCTTACGAAACCAAAATCGGTCGATATCTATTATATATCCGATTTGAACGTCCTTGTAAGATTAAATTTTTGTAGAGTCAATTTTATTCAAGATAGACCCATTAGGAGTCAATGTGTATTTAATATAAAATAGTGATGAGTTGTTTCTATTGTTCAACATAACATAATAGGAGAGAACAATGAAAGAGATAGAACTAATAAAAAAAAGGGGAGAAAAGATACTTGTGAATGGTAAAATGTCTGAATTTCTTAAAAAGGTAATCACAATTTGAATATATTTGTAGTCCAACATTTCCCTATAAGTTTTTTTTTTTCTTTTTTTATTTTTCAAAATCTTTTTCTTTATAAAATCAAGAGACTCTATGCTATTTTATGTAAGTTTTGCCCTTTTTTTATTTTTTTATTGAAAGATGGTTAATGGGATTCAATAAATTATTAGAAAGATAGTACTTGAAATGCAATCGTTACCGCAACAACAACAGCAAGTTTATAATTATTCAAATTGTCAAAGTGTAAAAGAGTTTTTAAGCCATTGTCACCTAAATCAGTATTATGATATTTTCATCTCTGAAGGGTTTGATTCTCTTACTTCAGTAATAATGCAAAAAATAAAATAAAAATTAAGGTTTCTAATGTAACTATTCTATGAGTAGCTTCTAGAAATCACAGAAGAAGATATGATTGTTATGAACGTGAAACGCGGTCACAGAAGGGTAACATTAAAAAAATTTGTAGAAATGATTGACTGATCTTTATTGCTAGTTAATTCAAAGAGAAATCGCAACTGCTAAAGGCATACCTCGCGATCAACCTTTAGTTACAAATGTAATGGGTCCAAGTAAGCAAGCTAAACGTCATAGTGATATCATACTTAGCTGCCTTTTCTAGAATATTCCCTAGATATACCCCCTTCGCTGAAAATGGAACAAGGTCGAGGCCCAAACTATGTCAGTAGTGGTTATGAAACACTCATTACGGGTTTAACAAGTCCTAGAAGCATGAACAGTGGACTAGGTGGAAGTAATACGAGTGGAAACAGTAGTAGTAATAATTCTGGTCCCCTTCTTAACAATGCTCGTTTCGTGACACCTTTACCTAGTAACAACAATACCAATACCAATTCAAAGAATAATGGCAGTACGAGTAGCAGTAGTGGTAATGGTAGTGCCCAGGAAGCCCCCTTGAATGATACCAATGAGAATGCAAGTAACGTTGTAGATACAATGAGAAGTATCATCATTTCTTCCAATGATGATAATGAATCTGTTCAAAGTGATTCGACCGCGCCTAAACGAAAATACCGTAGACACGCTAAACCTGATAGAAACGCGCCCATCAAGCCTCCCTCAGCCTACGTCATGTTTTCCAATGATGCAAGAGCCAAATTAAAGAACCAAAATTTGTCGTTTGCTGAGTTAGCAAAAGTGGTCGGAGATCAGTGGAAAAATTTGAGTTACTATGAAAAGCAAGCCTATGAAAGAAAGGCAACGCGTGCCAAAGACGAATACTTGGCTGCACTAGAACATTATCGGCAAACGAATGAATATAAAAAGTATCAAGAGTATTTAAAGGATTTTAAGGCCAAGCAAGAAGATAATAACCGACTGATTGAAAAGGCAAGAAAAAGGGCAAAACAAAAGTCACCTGGAAGGTAATTTTCCATATATAGTAAAGTAAAAGAAAATATAAAGAAGCTTCTTTTCCTTTTATAGTGGTAGCTTTGCTGATGCAAGTTCAAATGGGAACAGTACAGGAAATGGCAGTTCAGGTAGTTCAGGAGACAATATCGTTTATGGTGACAAGGATATCTCTGAAAAACCATCAGAAAAGTCATCTTATCCTTTTCCTTCTACAAATGACTATCAAGATGTGGAGCACTATCGACATGAACAACAACAAAAGCAGCAAGAACAGCAGTGGGATCATCGTTCAGATCAAATGATGAGAGGAATGATACCAGTTGAATTTATTGATGCACCATCATCACAACAATCCAAAAACAATGTTATACAAAACGTCTTGGCTGGTAACAAACACCCGTTAGATGTTGATTCTTTTTCTGAAAAGTCACATAAAAGAAGAAGCCCAAGATTCCGTAAATCAAGTAGTGAATGAATCTTTTTTAAATGAAATCTCCTTTTATGCCACCACTCTTTGAATGTATGTTTAGTTTCTTTCTTTCTTTATGCCACACACACACACACACACACACCCTTTGCTAACAGTAGAAAACGATTTTTAATAATAATTATGAAGTAAAGTATTAAAAAATACATTTTTGTGAAAAGAATGAATTGTATTGTATTCATACAGTCATAACCCTTATGTAATTACATAGGACCTAGCGTATGTATGATATGCTAGAAGTTAGCAAAGTGTATGGTCAACTCATCAGTAAAATCATACTTTATTTTCACTTGTAAATGTCATCAATTTATTTTTATTAAATTTAGGACTTTTTTTTCTTACATGTGTTCTTTATCACTAGTTCATGTGTTTAGCTCGATTTCTGATTAAATGAATTCTTTATAAAAAAAAATCAGCATTAGCTATTCACAAATACTGTGCATAATGTTTCAACGTAGGCATAACAAAGAAGAATGGAGCAAAAGAAGAATACGCATACAGAAACATGAAAGATAGTTTGATGTGTACTGTTTACATGATCATTCTGTTCTTGAAAGAGAAATGGGTGCGATTCTCAATACGTTTAAAAAGGACTAGATAAATCAAAACAATGAAAGACAGATTTTTTTTTTGTAAACATGTCAATTTGGGGCAAATGCCTAGAAACTTTGATGACACTATAAAAATAAAAGATCACATATTGTAATTTACAAATAAAGTATGCATATTTATGGCCTCATTTAGCAACAAGGCTTACATTGTTGAAACAACCTCGCTTGTGGCTAAGAATAGGACTGAATGATTTGACCAATTCAGCGGAAAGCTTTATGCATATCAATACTCTACTGGTTCCTACCTTTAAATTTGGGTATATCAGGCTGTCCTTTACTCTGATGTTTTAAAGTAAATAAATCGAACCATCATTTAGTCTAAAAAATATCGTTTTATATTGTTTCCTTTGAACAAATTCGATATATTCAGACTTCTCATCATTCCATGAGAGATGATCTTACTCTCTAGATAAATCGATTTACATTTTTATTTGACTATGTTATATACTCTTTCGAATCATTTATAACAAAGGAGAAAACAAAAGATTTCAGGGAGAAAAAAAAGAAAAAAAAAAGTGGAATGGGGTGGCCTGACTGCTAGCAAAATGCACGCCCTCTTTATTACTTTTATGAAACAATTTAAAATATTTTAAAGGTGGCGCCTTTTTTGATAGAGTATTTATCTTTTTTCTGCTTTACCGTTCTTTTTAATGCCATTTGCACATGCCTTTCAAACAAGTTTTTGGTCTCCAACAGCTTCTATTGACCTTTATCCCAACTTTAAGTACGGTTTTGACACCCTTCATAAAAGATTAGCGCAGTCCATTACAGAGAACGAGATCATCAGTCAATACATTCAACAACGCATTGAATCTGAAAGAGCCTATGGGCAGAGTCTATCCAAATTGACCATCATACCATTAGAAGACGACCTCACTGGACTTTCACGTTGTTTTGGGGTTGTTTGTGCCGAGAGTGAGACGTCAGCCAAGGAACATGTAGCTCGAGCCGAAAATGTAAACACGACCGCACTCGATCCTCTGCAACGATTCTCTGTAAGGTACAGCCGTATTATCGCTACAACCAAACAAGCCATCGAGCAGCAGATGGACCAGTTTGAGATGCTAGTGAAACAAGTCGAGCAGGCCAAATTGAATTACCAAACAAGATGTAAAGCCATCCTAACCTTACAACCAACCTATCGACCCACAGTCATTCGGTTGGGCACGCGTGTTTTCCATGAACGATTTGAGATCGAGGATTGGTTAAGAAGCTTGAATGAGACGCTTGATCGAAAGATGATCATCGATTGGCTAGAGAGCGAAAATCAGTCGGTATCTGTGATGCATGACTTGATTGGATTGAATTTCATAAGACAAGTGGATGAGGATCTGTTTGAAAAGGTTAAGACAAAAAAAGGTTTTTTTACATGGAACAGTCGTCAAGAGGTCTATGTGAAAGAGATGTTGCAGGCAGATAAGGTGTATAGAGATTTGGTGATTAAGATAGACAAGATGCGTACAGAAATAGAGGAAGCACTCTTTATGCATTTTGAAGAAATGGAAAATCTGGAATTGGAAAGAATACAGACTTTAAAGCAAGGTGCATTGAAGAAAATAAAAAAGATGATGTGCTAATGTCCATGAATAGTCTTTATTAGCTTAGCAGCCTCATTATCTAATACAATACCAAGATTTAAAGAAACAGTGGATAATATGATGCTTTATCAAGAGACATTAAAACCAGATAAAGATGTTCAGATGATTGTTGAACAATACAGAACAGGTCAATTTATTCCTCGCCCAATATTATATGAGAATTACTTTTATGGCACATCAAGGCACCAATTATTTGGTGTTTCATTAGAAGACCTTAGTAGAAATGAAGCTAGCTTAATTCCTCGATTTATCTCTAGTGGAATATCTTTTATTGAGTCTGGTAAAATAGCAATGTCTTGCGCTATTTTTTTTTTTTTTTTTTTTTTTTGTTAATTTTATATTTTTGTAGACATTTCCAAATTAGAAAATGAAGGTATCTTTTTTATTTCTTTCTTTTATATTTTGTTAACAAAAAAAGGTAGAAAAGAAGCATATATGGGTGACAAGTTTACCTTTAGATAAAGTTCACTCAGTGAGAGAAGAGATTAATCAACACTATCCACTAATAAGTATTGAGCGTTATGATACTTTGATGATTGCTTCAATTATTAAACTTTATTTAATGGAGTTACCAGATTGTCTGTTTACATTTGAATTATATGAACCATTCAAACTGCTATATTCAAATCGTACTATTAATGATATGATTGTATTTACTATAACTATTAACATCATTTTATAAGTAGAGAATCAGGATAAAGAGAGTCGATTAATATCAATTAGTAAACTATTAGCTACACTACCTTCCGCCAATTACCATGTCTCTAAATCACTCTTTTCTCATTTTCACGAGTAAGGATCAGTAACGATAACAACAATGCCTAATTCTTCTAGTAGATTACTACACGATACTACACTTATAAAATCATTAGCAAAAACACTTGGTTATATCCTTTTACGTCCACAAATTGAAACTAAAATCAGTCGATATGAACGGCATTCTCAAAAATTAATAGAAGATTTGATTGAGCATTACCCGCTGATATTTACAAAAGAATCCATTAAGGCACAAGAAGGGAATTCAACTAGGATATCCAGCATTATATCGACTAAATCACGTCGTCTTATACCTAGCAGCAGCACATTATTTAAAGATCCTGATCAATTCCCTGTAAACTCAAGTTTTAATAGTATAAAAGAATCGAGAAATATAGATTCTTTCTTTCTGGATGAATAAATAGCTGTACGACTGTATAACCATGCCAATTCCATATGTTTCTGTACAACTAACAAATGTCTGTGTGCCATAGAAAATAATTTATTCATACATAAAAAAAAAAGAAAAACCTGAATAGAATGAGGGTATAAGCATAGTGTGTGTGATACATAAATACATACAAATAAGATAATGAAAGAAAGGGGGAAAGGGGTGGCTGATATTATTCTGTAACATAGTTTGTCATATAAGGGATTTTTTAAGGAAAGTTATACAAGAAGGTCAGATCTACCCTGATTCATAAGTAAATCAATATTCTCTAATAGAGCACATAAGTATCACATGTAAGCATAGAATTATCTTCCTTTTACCTTGTTTTTCAAATTGATGTAAAAGAGGTAAATTAAGTAAAGTAGGTGAAGAAGTAGGTGAAGACTTGTAGCTGAAAGTGTCTTCAGGTGTTTCAGTAATGAGCTCATCTTCATCGTCATCTCCAAATTCGTCATTAGCCACCATTTGAGAATATAAAGTTTCATTAGCTTTACGCAACTGCTCAATTTGATATTTGAATTCTTCTTCCTTTTGAACAGTTTGTTTAACTAGTTTATGAAATAAGTTTATTTATGCGTGCATATATATTTATTGCTTACTGTATTCAAGGGTGCGTTCAATAATGGTTCCCTTTGAGGGTCGACGATCATTTTGAATGTTGGGTAAAGAAAGAGCGAGTTGTTGAAGTTTGGTGTTTAATGATTCACGCCTTGCTCTTTCGATAGCATTGTGTTCAGCGCGTTTTTGTGCCTTTTCTGCTTTATCAGGAATCTGATCGATTGCATAAGAATATTGATGGCAGTTGTTGTTATGAATCATATAACTACACACAGACGTAAGAATACTATTTATAGTAATAGTCTAGTTCTCTTTACTTTTGATACAAGTCAATATTATCATTATCCATAAAGGCGGTTTCATTAGAGAAACCATACTGTTGTGGTTGATGTTGTTGTTGGTAGAGCACTAAAAAATGACATGTAAGTTAAAAAGTCACAAATAATTTATTATTTCTTTATTTACTTTGCTGGTACATTTCTCTTTGTAAAATGGCATGCTGCTGAAGTTGAAGAAGCCTTTCAACTTCCTTTTGCGTCCATTGACAATTTTTATTATTAGAATAAAAAGGGTCGTTGTAATGATAAAAAGGTTGTTGTATTGAACTCATAAAATAATAAAAAAAAAAAAAAACAAGGAAAGAAGAAAAAGAGGAGAAAGGAGAAATAGACAGAAAATGAAGAAGGGAACTTTTATAAACAAGATAGAATATGTACGCACTGATTTTATAAACCTTATTATTTTGTATCCAATCACTATTTAACGGAACGTCGGTTCGACTGAAGAGATGTTTTATAAAATAGTTACACAAGTTGTCAGTTACAACCAGATTCAACTCCGAAAAGCTTTTATCAAAAAAAGACATTTTATTATGATTATTATTAGTGCAAATAAATGAATTTCTAAAAAAGTGATTAAGAATAAGGTTTAATCTACTTTTTCTATTTTTTTTATTACTTTCTTTGTTTATTATACGAACGGAAAGTAAAATAAAATAAAAAACGATGACATATTCTACCCTAATTAAAAAATCATGGGATTATGTTTAAGCTTTTGATGTGATACGGTGCACGAGCCTTCAAAAAAAGTCCTTATTCCTTTTATACGATGTCAAGTAGTCGGTTCTAGAGCAAATAAATAAGCAGGTAAAGCAGCCCTTGATCAATGTTACACGATTTGAAGAAGGACGTCTGTGTAAAGTACTAAAATAGTAATCATTACCCCACTTTGACTTGACATTTCGTTTATTTATATCAACTTTAAGGGGTTCAAGGAGGCTGAAACATGCAAAGAATAGATAATGTGTTTGTTACATACTTTCTTTTAATAAAAGAGCAATATGAGCGATTATATCATTTTTTTTATTTAGAGATGCACAAAAAGTTATGAAACACTGTCCGTGTACAGTCTGTTTTTAGAAAGATACTTGTACAGTCCATGATAAAAAGTCACCCCATAAGCTTGTTTTTGTAACAAGCAAGAGGATCTGGTACCTTATTATGTCATTTCCCAAAATAGACAATTGCAAATCCTTATTTCGGATCAGAAGCCTATCATCTCGGCTACATGTATTCTTTATTCAAATTGCGCAGTAATAAGAACGATAAAAAGCCCTAGTGAACTTTATTTGAGTTGAATTTGGTTATACTTGAATCCACGTGAAAATATGAATGATGTTCATATTTTATACAACGTAAATGAACTACAGAGAATACACAAACTATTGGTATACAAAAGAAGAACAAAAAGAGAGGAAATGACAAGAAATTTAACTTTCTCTTGCTCTCTTTTCTGTCTTTCTGTATTAAAATAAAAGGTGCAAAGAAAATCCTTCATTAAACGATCCAATTAAAATATTACAAACCACGTTTTTCTGTGCACATTTAATGTATTACATTCGTATATTAAGTGTCAAACTGTAAGTGTTTCTTTTTTTTCACTACAAGGTAATACAGCTCAAACCGTGCACAAAAAATACCTCTTTCTCAATGTAATTTTACTATAACGAAATATTATAAACTGACAAGCTATAATTGAGGAAAATTTGGTTGAAATGTTAAAGTAACTTTGTATCTATTCCTTATAATCAGGCAATCAATAGAAGTTCTAATTTTGATATATAAAAGAAAAAGATACACTAACCCCTTTTTTTTTGGATCAAAGTTGAATCCATCTCAGCTTAACATTCCCCTGAGTTTGTATTGGGCGCACTTTTTCCAATACAAATTTACTCAGGGTTCTTTAATAAACAAAACGTCAAAAGATAGTCCAAGGTCAGGACACTTGCCAAAATAGAACCTGAAGTATCAAAACTTTCTTTGGGACTTATTTAATCAAATTTACAGAAAGGATTTCTTTATTATTTTCATATATTACCTCTAGCCATTGGTGAACAAACTGACTTGAATAAAATATATGGATGCCGACCTGAAAAACTTGCTTTTTAGACATTGAGAAAAGAATCATTCTAAAACCTAATTTAAATTCTTGCAAGAAAGCTATAATTTCTATAACAAGTATATGTAATTAGCCTTTTAAAATGGCGTAAATTCATTTTGTTTTACGCCTAAGCATTCGAGAATAAGAAAATGTTTTGAAAAGTGATTACTAAAAAAGAGAAGCTTCCTTTTAGGAAAAAAAAAAAAAAAAAAACGAGAGTACATATTATTTGTAAAATATACTTGAAAGATTTACGATGCGACAGTAGTTGACGTGGTGTAGCATTAAAAGAAAGAAATACCCTTCATCCCCTCTCTTTTCATTTGTAGCACTCACAAATGTTCTTGTTTGCTTCAACGTCCTATCCCGTGCGACATCTTCCTCTTCTTTCTCTGAGATGTTTTTTTTTTTTTCAGTTGTATCACATATTACTTTTATTCACATCTAAAACGTACCAAAAGGCAGTTTATTCAATCAAACTAATGACTTTTTATTGATCCTTTTAGACACACGTCATTTGATCATGCGAAAAAAAGAAGAAAAATAAAATAAAAAAAAAAAAGTCTATTTTGTATATACTAAAATGCCTTTTGAAAATATTCCCAGTAGAAAAAGACCCTTTTTTCATTATAATAAAATATTTAACCGTAAAAACAAACTCCTCTCTCAAGTTATATCGGATACCTCCGGCTTTCGCAAATGAAACAGGAACACCCGAAAAGTTGTACAGAAAGTCTGTTCGTTTTTTACTAATAATAGTTTTGTGTAAGGTAAAGAGAAAGAGAGAGAATGGAGCCTTGATGGTAAAGAATTGAAGAGGGATATGTGAGACAAAAAAAAAAAATTCTTTTATATCAAGCTTTCTTTTTAACATAATCCTGATCTGTTGTTTGTGCTAATCAATGGCCTGTGAGAGAAAAAGGAGTCAGATAAGACTAGATGTCATATTTGAATAAGGAAAGAAAAAAGTATTCCTTTTTTAGTTAGTTTGTTCCTGATTATTCAAGTACCCTTGAAGACTCATTGCAAAGAAAAAAAAACTAAATTTAAAAGGTATACATAATATTTAATAAGCCTATCAATTGAAACATCACTCTCTTTGATGTTTATTTATTAAGCAGTGCTTTTTTTCTGGCTCGAAGAGAAAGACTCGGAACATTCTTTTGTGAGTTTATCTATTCTATACTCAAGAAGACGCATCTCCGCCACATAAAAACTGATACTTCTTCCTTGCTCATATAAAAGCTATTTCTATAGTCATTAAAATAATTTGTATTATTCTTTGCATTTGAGGACAGCTAAAGAATTGGGGCTATCCTATCTCTGTAATGACATTCACCGAAGCTTTTGTTTTACAGCGTACCAAAGCTTTGGTTCAAAAGACAAAAAAAAAAAAAAAAAAAAAAAAAAAAACATTAAATATCTCCGCTTAAGGGAACCATATGAGATTGACACCAAAAGATGCTTTCAGTTAATATCACTATTTAATCTTATGCTATTCCTGATCTGCAAGTATGTAAAATAAAGTGGAGTTATGTTGATATTAGTCAGGGTCTCGAAATATCGTTATCGAAAATGATATTACTATATTCATAAAGTACATGATAAACAAAAAAGCAAAAAACAAAAAAAAAAAAAAAACTAAACTCAAGACCTAATCGTTATAATCTTTGAAAGATTGTGCCCAAGGTTTGTCAGGTGAAGGGGTGGTATGATAAGTTGCCCCTTAATCTTGATAGTCAATTGAACGATGTTATTTAACTCAGTTGTCAAAAGGTTGTGTTTTGAGGTGACGTACATCAGATGATGTAGTTGTGAACCAGAGGATTGGTTAAGCATGTAGCCTATGACTCCTTAATGTTTTCATGTTCTCCTTTTTTAGATTATGATCCTTTTGGGAGTTACAGTTAAGTACCTGTGTCAGCAGGTTGCTTCATTGCTATTATAATCTTTTTTATGGATTTTAGAAATCTAGGCTGTGTTCCTTAAATACCAATTGCCATGACAACTGAGCGTTAATCCACTGCTTGTTTATAACTGATGGTTTCTATAACAAAGCAACCGCTTATATACATTTTGGATGCTGTTTTTGTTCTTAAAGAAATTGCGTACATTTTTGTTTGTTTATTAGATAGCAAAGATGGTTAGTTTATTGTTGAAAGTGACTGTAGAAAGATGCGATTTCAATAAATAAACGATCCATGTAACAAAGTACAAAAGAAAAAGAATAAGAATGCAGTATAAAGTGAATAAATAAACCAATGAGAGAAACAAGCCAGTTGTCCTTATTTTATTTTAATATATTTTTCTCTTTACAAATCCTTGCCGGTCTTTCGGTGTGTTCTGATGTGCTGATTTAAATTATCTGAGCGAGCAAACTTCTTTTGACAACTGCTATAAGGGCAAACATAAGGTCTTTCCTGTGTATGAATAGAACGCATATGACGCTTGACATGTTCTTGGCGACCAAATAATTTACCGCATTCTTTGAATTCACAAAGAAATGCCTTTTCTTCAGATACCTTGTTCTTGTTGTGCTTTTTCTTTTCAATCTTTGCTTTTGGTTTTTTTATATGCTTCTTGGGTACGTCTGAGAAGGTATATAATTCTTCATCAAAAGTGGGGACCAGGACAGGTGAAGAAGCTTCGGAGCATGCACCAAAATAATCGTTAGTAGGAATACCTTCTGAACAAGATGATGATGAACCATATGGTGAATTAATTGTTGCATTAGAATAGGAGGCAAATGGATCGTAAATTGAGTAATTGAAGTCCGGAAGATGGCTTAATAAACTTCTTGACTTGTCATAGAATACTTTGTTTTTATCATTCATAGACTCATTAAACCAAGAAAGAACAAGGCCATCCCAAGGCAGATTAGGGTGAAGGTTATTAGTAGAGTGGTTATTAAACATTTTTTAAAAATAAATAGCTTTGGGAATACAAAGAAAAAGAAGAAAAGGATAGTCATTTATATATGCAAAAAGTATTGTTTTGATTTCTTTGTTGAATTTAAATCTTATTTTATCGCATAAACATAACGGAAAGTGAGAGAAAGTATTCCGATAGTTTCATTATTCAATGCTTCTCACCAAAGGGGGTGTGTGAAATATATTAAATGATCGACTTGACAAATTTCGCTACTTTATTCTGAATAATTAATTTCTACACAGTCAATCGCATGCGTATTACAGTGATAAGCATGAGCCTTTCCTTCCCGATCATGACTCTTAATTTTACTATAACAAAAAACGTGTATAAACATTTACTAACTTTATTAGTGGTCTATCCTTAAAGTTATTTTTTAAAAAAAGAAACGATAAAGTATAATAAAATCTAAGGCTTATTTGATTTCAATAGTATTTCATCACCTCTTTTTTATTCCCATGCATTCCATAAAACTATTACAACTAAAGAATATATATGTATGTAAATATGCTTTGGCTATAAACAAAGGATCAACATACATATTTCATGTATCTGAAGTACAAAAAGGTTATATAAGTAAAATGACTCTATAATCATTTGGGTGCAGCCTATTTAATAAAATATGGTTTTATATTCCAATGATACGCTATGAGTTGGATGTCTATCAAAACTGCTGTTATTTTGTTTGTAAACAAACTGTTAATCTGTGTACCTTTTTTTTTCTAATATAAAATCTCTATTCTGAGATACAATGTTGCATGAATAAACAATCAAATAATAAATTTGAATGACTCACATGGCTGTAAATATTCACATAGTCATCACCAAACTATTGAATAAGCGTTCCTTTCTTCAAAATAATCATAGCAAAAAAAAAAAATCTATACTAAATTAATTTATTGCTACTGTATCAAAAGCAGGTAAATGAATACCCAACACACAAGTGTCTCCTTTGTACACCATCTTACAAATAAGATAAAATAAAATAAAGAAAATAAGTATGACAGATGATCATTTTATACGTGTAACAGGTGTATCGTGTATTAAGTAGTATTGTTAAGCATGTTTTTATTATTACTAGTGTTATTGATTTAATTATGTGAATTAATAAAGCAAAAGAAAGGGAAAAAAAGCAAAAAAAAAAAAAAAAAAGAAATAAGATTTATGGCTACATTTCATTAACAGTCGTATCCATATCGCCATCCAACATGTCATTCAGCAAAAGGCTTTCGATAAAGGGTAGATCAGGTTTGGCCAATGTAAATAGAGACTGATATACATACAGACCGACTTGTTCAATAAAGAAAGAAAGTTGATGAACGGATCCTATGGTGCGCACTGTTAGCATGGGGCGTCTCAAAGACCCTGAGGAAGGTGTGGTGGACTCTATTAATGAAATAGCAGAAACATCCTAACAAAAAATTAAGATTGTGAAATAAAACATAGTTTCTTTTTTTTTACCATTGGGTTTGGAATAGCCGACATTTTTTCGCTCAGTAACTCTAGGATCGGTGTTGGTCCGATTTCAGGACGCTTAATGAGTGTTTCGACTGTATCTCGAATAAAGATCCATTGATATCTATTATGAGTTAATATAAAGGGATTTCACTGTTGTATTCTAACTTACATTTGGAAGGAATCCAATTCTAAAGTACATAAAAGGTCTAGAAATTTACATCCGGCTAAAGCAATTTGTGCTTCCTCCGGTCGATAATCAAAATCATTATAAACAAATGAGTTGAATAATCTCATCTACAAGCACTATTAAAATGTTGCAATAAATAAACAAATATTACTTACCAATTCAGTAATCAGTACTGGCCAGAAATTCATGAGATGCTTTTGAGAAAAACGAACAAGCATAATTCGTAAACATAAATAAATTTCTATATGCACCATTTCCCCATGTTCTAATTTTAGTAATTCTACAATCTTTTCTTGAATGACAGGTAACTGTGGTACATATTGATCCACTGTGCCCGCAAATAATACAAATGATAATCGACGTAGATTAAGTGCTCCATTAAGTGTCTCTTGGTCTTTATTTGAAAAGAAGGTAGTTGATGGAGAAATGGTTATTCGGCTCATAAGTTCAGTGAATCTTTCTTTCTCTATAGAAAATGCTGTTTGAATTACTGTCTTCCATTTTTTAGCGGTCGCTGCGTTCATGTAAAAGAATCGGTTATCAATAAACACATCCCACACTTCTTTTCTCCAAGTTTTGTAAGTGAATGGCATATATGCCATTTCACATAACTGATTAAGAATCACTGTACTTCTACTATGTTTGATTATTAGAGGGTTGTACGACATTTACAAAAAATAATATGTGTCTTACGTTTTTGATTTAAGGGAGGGTACAATGACATAGTAAACTAGATTGTTCAAAAGAGAATTAATCTTGTCATTGTCGCCCACTAATTTTCGAAGCTTTGGAATCACTCGATTAGCAAGATACTGGTTTATTTGGTTGATCAGCCCATCTTCCCTTGTCTTCCAGCTTGCCTTCTTTTCCAAGTCAGAAACATTACTTGTCGATAAATTCTTTTCTTCTGTAAATGTTGAGTCTGCTGTATGAATAGAAGAACCGTCATCCGTTGCACTTTCATCATAGACTGTCGTAGGACGCCTCATCCATAGGCTCTGGTCCAACGCTTTACCTGCAATCAAGATACAATAATCTACACAACGCTGATACAAGTCTTGAGCATCTCTTCGAATCCGGCGATCCTTTTCATATCCTTCCGAAAGACTCAATTCTTCCAATGCAACTGTTAAAAATCGCATCAAACCCGGTAAAAATGCCTTGAAAGTACTCGCTTGAGAAAGGTAATCTTTGGCAAATGAATGAATAATTGGCCATAAAATAATTACTGATTCTGGTTTCCTCATATATCCACAATAAATCTCTGCGAATCTTAATAAAGAAGTATCTGTTCTATTAAGCACAGGAATTGAGTTAAATCTGTGACTATTTTAAAAGAGTAGTTTACTCACAATTTTCCTAATCTCAAAATCCTTCGTCTCCTATTGTGATATGTTCCCGGTGTTCTTTGTCGAATGCTGTCTAATAAAATAGAAATAATATGCTCTGGCGTGCTTGAAGGGGTTGCTGATAAAACATCTAATGGAAGATAGTCAAAAGCCTTTTCATCCATTTGCTGTTGTTCCAACTCCAATGCTAAAGGGTTCTCAATAAAAAAGATTTCTGTAAATGCCTCCACAAAATCTACGGTCGAATATCGGAATAATCTTTCAAACATGGCTTCCAGTCTACCCTTTGTTTGATCTGCTGCATAGGAGAAACTGTGTAAAATAGCTTCTACTTTTGCATTCCCCAAGGATTGAGTTATTTCTTGTGTCCATTCAGGCTTTCTGAATACCTTCCAAACGTCCAATAAAATATGAAAAATGACAGGTAACTGATACAATATAACATCCCTTGGCTTGCATGAAAAATAAGAACCCAGTCTTTTTTCTTTAGTATTTAAATACTTTTTTTCTCATACCTTTTCATACTTTTGACTTTCGTGAACAAATTGAGCAAAGCCAGACAATCCTGAATTTTCAGATAATTGAGGAATTGGCATATCGCATGCACTGTTGATAAACCAATCTTCGCTCACATTCTTCTCTGTCAAGCAAAACATGATAATTTTTTCAAGACTTGATAGCAAAATCAGCATTTCTTTCTCTGCTGCTTCGGAAGATATACACGCGCTAGGCTTTTCATGAATGGTGATATTAATCACACTACATCGGAGATGCGTCTGATGACAGATACAGATAAGTATAGGCACAATCATATGCTGAAATCCGTGCTTAATACATGGCAACACGGCCGATAAGAAGTCTGTCCAATGTGGCAACATGCTTCGATTACTAGGTAGCGTGAATGCATCTATCACAGTTTTGACAAAGAGGTCTGAACAGGACTGAGCAAGTAAAATAGCCTCATTCGTCTCATTTTCAATTTTGTTCGTTTCGCTTTCTGTAGATAGTTTTCTTTGATGCTCTCTTGCATGATAAGCATTCGCTGATGTAATGGCTAATGTGGAGTGTAGTAAATGAAGTAGCTTTTGTTGTAGATCAAATTCTTTAGTTGTGACGCAGAACAATAACTTATTTAAACAGCCGGTTTGTATTTTTTCTATGAGTTGAATATTCATATGATCCAGCTTCGATACGATAAGGTAAAGAAGATCAATAGCATGTAGTTGTATACTACGAATATTATTAGGTGTAAGGTGATTATTGTTAGATTCGCTTTCTAAATATCTAAAGAAAAAGCTTTCAGTAAATAGAAAATATGCCTCTTTATGCATTATAACCTTATGGCAGTAAGCACCAAAACATCCAAAAAAGTAAGTGTAGTATCAGTAATATTCGCCTCAATTAAAGATGTCTGAACTGCTTTAGATATAGAGCCTTCAGGATCAATAAAATGATTTTTACAGTCCTTGAGCGCATTTTGGCCACCAAATTGAAAGAGATGAGTTAAAAGAGTGAATATGTAATCTACAATTTCTGTATCAAATGGCTTGACGTATAAAAAATAAGCAATCTCGGTTGTCTTTGGCTGTTGGTTCTTTAATAGTTGATGCTTCCATTCAATTTGTAGTGTAGTAGGCTGGCGTATCACTTTTTTATTAAGTAAAGTCAAGATGAACGGCTCCAATACACGAACATAGCTTTTCAAGTAGGATCGAACCCAGCTTTCGCCTATTCTCTTCTTTAGTGCACAATCACTGAGCAAATCGAGTATGAGCATCATGGGTCTTGAAAATGTCAGGCTAGCTTCAGGTATACTCTCAGACAGTTCCCAAATGATACCAAATTTTTCGTAACTCTCTGTGTTCTCTTGGTGAATGAGAAAGTTGGAAACAATGGTCTCTACTTGATGAGGAAGTGAAACATGAACAACAAGCCATATGAGCTCCACTGTTCGCATATGAAGTAGCTGTGTGGAAGGCGATAAGAACGACCAAAGCTTATCCATGACTTTTTTAATCTGCGATGCATCTTTCAGGATAGAGATGTCCACAAAGCGTTTTCGTTTGATTAACTGAATAAGAGTCGTTAAACTGGCATTAACTAGTCCAAAAGCGTGCACTTGCTGACTACAATTCAATAGTGCCTTAGTGAGAGCATGATTGACAGTGAATGAGTGATCTGCGAATTTTGACATATGGTTTATAGCTGTGCAAGTATTTAATAATACACGCTCCAGATAGTGTTCTATATGCTTTAGTCGCTTTCCTTCCGCACCTACATCGATGCCGTTCAATGGGTCTTCAGGAAGTATAATATAGCTGTTCATAAATTCAATCAGAAACTTGATCAAGTTGTCTGTCACCTCTTTCACAAGCACTGAGCCACGCAGAGGCTCAAACTCAGGTCTTTTCTGCAACTGGAACTGTATAGACTGCTTCATGTGCTGACTTGATAAATCACCCTCCTCTTCATTGTGAGTTTCTTTTGTATCCTCTTCTTCTGGAACGCCATCTATTTGCTGCTGGAGGTTTTGATAGCCATAATACTCTCGCGTGTAATCTAATACATTCATACTTGAATCAAACTGTCTTCCATGGCCAGGCGTATGTTCCTTGAGGAATATGGCTTCTGGTAATTGTTCAAGCAGAGTCAAGATAAGATAGAGACATTCATCAACTTGTGACAAAATGTCAATAAATGCAGGATTCCTTAAAGAATCTTGCAACTTCTTTGTCATCACAGCTAATAGCAAAGGGAAATGCATTTGCTGTATCTCATCATCAGTAAATTTGAATGATGTTAAGGCGAATTTGACTAGCTTCAAGTTTTCTAACGCATTAGGTAGTTTGTTGGAAGGAAAATACGTATCTATACATTCAAATAGTTTCATACAAATCAAGTAAGGCTCCATCATATCCATCCACATATTAGCAGATTGCATAACGTCAACGCTCGATTGTGATTTGTGAAGGCTGACAAGTGAATCCATAAAAATGCTGTTCACAATAGGCTGACCCATTTCTGACTTATCCATCAAAGAAATAAGAATCTTGTAAGGCTTCTGCAAGTTATTTTGCTCCTGATGAAGCATACTGCGCATTGCCTGTGTTGCTGCCTTTTCTGCAAATGAGTTAAAATAAACAATTTGCGTCTGTACCGACCCTTCTGAGCCTAATAACCAAGCATACAACCGTCTATTAAGCGACATATCCTTCCTTAATACAATGCCTAATGCTGCTTTCATTAGAATAACAAGATCGTCATGGGGTACCATTCGGTGCTTTAATACAAAATTTTGAACTAGTAACTCCAATAAACCTCGTTGAACTAGCAGTTGATGATCATTTAGTGTTGCTGAAAATGCGCGTATCATCAAGCTCACATTCTCTTTCCCTCCTAAAACAACAGCAACATCTTCTCTATCAGTAATTTTTGGTAATTTTCGTAATAAATAGTTGAGGATTGCAGGCCTTAAACCAGGATTACTGATCATAACCAGCCATACACAAGAATAAAAAAATGGCAGCTCTACTGTCTCTGATAATCTTTCAATCAACGCAACAACCTACCCAAGTCATTTTAATAATGCCTCATTTGACTAACACTTTCCTTCTTCATTACTTTATCAAAATATTCGCTTCCTTCTTCTTCCAAAGCGGGCGAAAGTGCAATAATAAATCCACGTATAGCAGGTCGTAACCGTCCTTTCAAAGGAAAATAGTAGTTTTCGAAAATTGTTAATAGTTGTGGCTAAATAAACCTCTTAGTTTCTTTTCCCCTAAAAGAAAAAAATTGGCGCAACACTGCTTTTTTCTAAAAAGAACATACCTTAACGTGTGTTGCTGCAAATTGTACAAAAGGAAATAAACCAGTTGACCACAGTGCAAGGTCATCGGCTAGTTGATCCAACTAAAAAAAAAAAACGACTGAATAAGTATTTTTTTTTCATGTGTGCACATATAACAAACCCCAATTGTCTTCAATATAAAAGCATATACTTCTAAGGTTTTCTGGTGTACACCAGCGGGAAATCCTGGGTTTAAACATTGCGCTAATCTCTTGGCAACAAGTTGTTTACGTGGAATAATAGGAAACTGAGGATAGGCTTGAAATGACTATAAATGAAATAAATAAGCCGCTCTGAAGGTAAAAAGACACGTATGTTTACTTTTAACAATCGACCAAGAAAGGAGATGATATCGGCCCATTCATAAACTGCATCGAACGACTGCAAATTCTTTTCAACAAGTTGTACATATTTACGAAACCTCGGGTCGTTTTGATAATCTAAAAGAGAATTTAGATTTAACAATTAAGCAAATTAAAAGCTTGTTGAATTTTACTCTGTTCCTTTGATGTTTGACCTAATGAAAAAAAAAGTGGTAAGCTTATTGGCAGTAACATAATGTCAATAGCATGTGCATATTTATTTACTTTTGATAGAGATATCCATGTTCTTTTCTTCTAAATGACTCAATTCATGAAATGAAAGAAAAGGAGAAAAAAAAAGTAAAGTAAAGGATGTAACCAAAAAGTCTATTTTATTACAAAAGGAGAAACTCCGATTTGGGAATTAAAATTGATGTGTTCTCTTCTTTTTACCAACTCTCTTCTTGGACGAATTTGGGTTCTTTCGTCCATAACCAATAGTGTCTGTACCAAACATATTATTTGTTATCTCTCTTGTGTCTGTCTTTCCATATAAAGGAATAAAATCGGGATCAAACATATCGACTACTGCCTTCTTCTTTCTAAATTGATTTGCTTTGATAAATTCACGTTGATCTTCTCTAAGCACGATATTGTTGTGTTTACGTCCACCTTTAGGGGGTGGGATATCGTATTTAGTGCCTCTTAATCTATACTGAAAGTTCTTTTTCAAGTGATATTGAATCTCTCCTTTACTGTTAGTACTGCATGTCACACGTTGAAGTGTAGCATTTCCACACTTTGGACAAAATTTCTTTTCTAAATCATTTGTAACACTATTAAATAGTTCAATAACTTGTTTTCCAGCAAATCTAAATATCTTACGTAAAACAGGCATGGCATCTCATAACTGAATTTCTAATCTTTTTGACTCGATAACCTCCTGAAGAAACCAAATTCAAATTCATTTGCAACAAGACGTTTTGCATAGCAAAATCTGCCGTCATACAACCAACTGTCACCGTTTCTGTTTGACGCAATTCTTCAGGTGTCACACCAATCTCACTTGCTTTATACTCATCCACATTTTCAGGTGTAATCCATTCTCCACCATCCTCATCTTCTTCATCTTCTTCATCTTCAATAAAAGGAATACCTTCTGATGAAGTTACTTGCTCAAGTACATCTTTCTGTGCATTGGCCTCTTCTTCCATTGTTTGTTCCTCTTTGATTTCTGCTGTTTGTTTAATATCATTCTGTCTAAATTCCTTTGCATTCTCTTTAGATTCATCCTTTAACATAAATTCTTCTTTGACAGGTTCCTTCACTGTCATTTCTTGCACTTTCTTCGTCAGCTGATTAACATTGTGGTACTTGCTAGATTTCTTTTTAGTGGTGGCCACTTCCCATCCATCTTCGTCAACGATCTTTTTTGGTGCAGGATTTTTAATATATGATTTGGGTGGTGGTGCATTAGGAAGTGCGCCTGTAGGTCTTGTCTAGGAATATGCTTTAATCATAAAGTAAGAGACAGAAAAGAAAATCAGCTTACTATAAGAGGTTCTTTACGAATATTAATTTCTCCGTTCTCTCTTTTCTCAAGTGTATAAGTAAGAGCAAGAACTTTTAAATCAGGAACAGAGAGCACACCATAATCACCTGTCTTCTTTGAAAATTCAATCACTTTATTTTAAAATATTAGTCCTACTTCTTTTTTATTCATTACAATCTTTATAATTGACTTGTTCTTTTACCTGCTTTCATGGCTTCTTCGGAAGGGTTCATAAGTTTCAATTCAAAAGGTAATCTTGACAAGAATTCTCTAGAATGAGCACTTCTTACTTCAGTGAGAACTTCAGGACAAGTGTAAAATTCTTCTGCCAAAGGTCGAATTGATGTACCGTTAATAATAGCATTTGTATCAACTACAATACATTTTAAGGCTGGTTTTGTTGTTACTGCTGTGGCAGTAGTAGAAACTAATTCAGACATTTTTGCTTAAAAGTAAAAAAAAAGCTTCTTTTTTTTTTTACAATAAAAAGAAAAATAGTCATGGTCACAAAAGAGTCACAAAGCTTAATGCAGCCAAATGATGACAAATATAGTCTGTTTTTACAAAGAATGTTCGTTTCGTCTGCCTTGGCAGGGGAAGGGTGGTTACAGTATATATTTTTAATGCAAATAATTTATTTGCTCTAGCTTAAATTATGGTATAATTCACGATTTTATGAAGAAAATCGTTCTTGCAATGCACCTATCTATATTTATAATAAAAAAGTAACTGTATATCTTAAAAATATTTAGAATGATTTCTATTACATACCTAATAAGTATTACCTTAAACGATAACTGCATGAAAAGTGCTTGCTCGAGACACTTTACAAAATGAATCAGAGCTTATGATATTAGTATATACTTGACTTGAACACTCAGATAAGCTCGCTCGATGCTTACCTCTGTAGATAACCAACGAAGCTGCATATCTAGTTCGTTCTGAATAGCTAGATGGATTAAGCACCTTCATTTGGATGAAATAGGTCCCAGATGATGAAATATAAAAATCTAGTGCAAAAAAGGAATATCTGTGATAATTTCACTTTTAACATTTCAAAAACAAAGCTTTTTACATAAAAAACATACGCTTTCTTTGTAGATTTTTTCGTTTTACAATTATCTGGTTCAGCTGTTACAGAATAATCACGGTCTATAGCTATATAGAGGATGTGAAGTCTAATTATGACGATCACTAGTCTATGTAGAATTTGTTATACAGTAAAAAACAAAATGGATAGCTAATCATTGTATAATGGTCCTCGTTATTCATTAATATATAATATTTGCTACAGATACATAACACATTAAGCATTGGAAAATGCCTTTTGCTTTATTTTAAAATATGTTTGGTTAAGATTATATAACTCATGTTGGCCTGTCTAAATTTAATCGCGGGCTTCCTTTGTGGCTTTAGCCTTAACAGTAGTCTTCTTGTGGGCGGCAGCCTTCTTCTTGTGGACAGTTGTCTTCTTCTTGTGGACAGCAGCCTTCTTCTTGTGGACAGTAGTCTTCTTCTTATGGACAGCATCCTTTTTGGCAGAGCGCTTGTCATTGTGTTCGGCAGATTTCTTGGGTTCAGTAGATTCCTTGGTTTCAGCAGACTTCTTGGGGTGGGCAGTGACCTTCTTGTGGCGGACAGTGGTCTTCTTCTTGGGAGGAGGAGGAGTGGTCTTCTTCTTGTGAACAGCATCCTTTCTGGCAGAACGCTTGTCATCGTGTTCAGCAGTTTCATTGGGTTCCTTGGTTTCTTTAGGAGGAGGGGGAGGCAACTTGGAGGCGGGCTTCTTGGAGGGCTTCTTGGAAGGTTTGGTGGTAGGCTTTTGGGAATCGTTCTCTTTGACATCTCTCTTGGAGTGAGAATCTACAGACTAGAGAAAATAACAAGATGACTTAGAGAGCTACATAAATTGATTTGGATATTTTGACTTACATCAATACAGATGACATCTCCAGGCTTGATGTTGTCACAGTCAAACTTGCTGTTGATCTTTTGAGTCCATTCGGAAAGGTTGTCCTTGGAGAGACCATACTTGGAAGCAACTGATTGACAACTATCACCAGAGACGACCTTGTATGTCTTTTGGCAAGGGTGAGAGTACTGACTGGCAGCTTGAGCAATACCCATAAGGGAAAGAGCAGTGGAAGCAACGGCGAAAAGTCTCATATTGAAAAGGATAGGAAAGAGAATAGGATGTTTAGATAATATAAAAAAAGAAGAAAAATATTTTGTGCCTTTTTATATGAAAAATCCTGAAGATGAAATATCTCGAAATATCATTAAAACATCACTACCAATACCATCCGATATTGTCATTAAAGTCAAATTAAATCCTGTACTCCCCTCACGCTATCATTTAATTTTCCTGGAGAAAACAATTTTTTTTGGCTTGGCAATGGTAATTGGACGATTACATAATTTAATGTTATCCCATTTTTGATCTTCAGTATACTTTTGTTACATAAATCGTTCTCAATAAAAACAGCGCCAAGCTTTCCATATTTCCAAATTACGCTGAGAGTTTGAAAAACGTGGTTATGCATTTCATGTATCCAGCCTTTATTTTATTTTCCCTTGATTCATGTCATTTACTTAGTATATTTCTAGTTATTTTGCACAAACACTATGCCAAACACCACAAAATATCATGCGATGTGTCTGCCATGATGTTCTCTTAGTTGGATTGTGAAGGGGCTCTTTGTTTCTCAAATTTGCTGTCATGTTTTTTTTTCTAAAATTAGCATAAGCCTTTATTTATTAGCCAAGGATGAGTATCGAATTAAGGTATCATTATAATTTGAATAATCTTGGATCATCAAAGCTTACATGAGTAATTCAAATACCAAGCAAAAAATAAAAATAAGAAAAGGGTAAGGACCTAAAGTAAAGTAACAAGGAACAGACTGATTTCTCATATCGGTGACATAGTTGTATACAGAGATTCTCTAAATACAACATCCTGCTTTTTAAAGCGCACAAGTAACTTACGAAGCAAATAACTTTCTGATTCACAGCATATTATGTGTGACATGACCTAAGGATCTGCTCAAAGCTGGTGTAAAAAAAAAAAAAAAATACGAAGCAATTAATGGAGTGGAGCATCTAAATTCTTAAATATAATCCTAATATAATTATTTTGTTAGACCACTTCTATTTTAAAACTATATGATTCATTAAGCAAGGAAATAGAGCCGTATTTAATCAAAAGTGCTGTTTTATATATAGATCTGTCCACCCAGTTAATGTGGAACTACTGAAGGAAGCGAATTGATATACGTTTAAATTGATTTTTATTTATAAAATTAATGACCATTTTGAGCGCATGATGTCTAATATAGCATCGTTTTCTCCCTGGTCAGATCAATAAAAAGTTTAATGGAAACTAAAAACCCCTTTGGGGATCAAGGGTAAAAAAGGTATGGGAGGGAGAGTGAAGGAGACAAGTGAATATCACTAGTGAAGGGAATTGATATACAGTGCTGCTGATACCAAGTTGCGGGGTTCAAAATCTATTTCTCAGATTATTTTTTTCTTAAATTGCAGATTAATATGCGTTTAAACTCATTATGACGTGTGACTTTCTTTATTTGTAAATAAATAAATAACTTATTACAAAAAAAAAAAAAATATGCGTTTAAATTGTTTTAAATCTCAATTGAACGCTTAATGTCTCTTACATCGCTTCGGCCTGAGCCAGATCTTGAGAGAAAAGGAAAACTAAAAGCCCTTATGGGAGCAATGGTAAAAGTGTTAAGGCATAAAGAAAACGGGATCAAGTATAAAGACAATAGTGTAGGGAAATAGGAAGCCAATCTAAGAGCCTTTACCTGAGATGAGGAGATGGAGAAGGCTGAACCTTTGCATGATATAAGCTGTCAAGCTCATAAAAAATGAATTAGATAGTAGGTCTTCGAAGAAGCCAAGAGGAAATGACACGATATCGACGAGTTGTTCAATTTGGAAGCTCAAAAGGAAAGACAATGGATCAAATACAGTTTAAGACATCTGCAGACGACGATGCATGTTGATACAATGAATGGAATGGGCTCTGGTAAGAGTATAAGAAGTATGGAAGGGAAAATTTCTTGTGTTAACGCTAGGCAGCCATCCAAGACATCAACGTATGCATCGGCTTCTTTCTGTTCAAGTTATCAGTAGCTAAAGGATAAGATCCAAAGAGATGAAAGGACAATATGGAAGAAGAATCGTAGAGTCGCGAGCTGAGCGCTTTTGATTAAGGTTATTTTGAAGATATTCGTGCTAAATCCTTTTAGTCCTTTCCTGCTACTCGCTTCTATACACAAAGTCCGTGCCCAGCTAGAATGTGGCCTTGCCATTACCCAAGTTACATCGTTCCTCAACATTAAGCTAAAAGATACACAAAATACCTGTAAATGACGTGTCTTTGGTGGTTCCAAATATTCAACAAAAATGATGCTTCAGATGACAAAGCTGCTAACCATGCAAGAATGAACTCACATACTTCAGTCTTAGTTTCTTCTTCACTCTCTTCACATTCCAGATAATGAATTGCTTCCATGTTTGCTCTATCATATCTGTTGCTTACAATCACTCCCAGTAGCATTTTCTCTCAAAGATGCCTATATGGAAATGCCGTATAACGCGATTCTTTAGAGTGCAAGCCGATGGAAAAGAGCTAGTTCAGGGTGGCCAAAGCTTTAACTGAGCTACTATTAATAAGTTCAAGTATATCAAGGAAACTATTCGGCTTGAAAGGGACTCCAAGATAAGAAATAAAGGATTATATTGAACTTTTTTCTCCATAAAGAGTGTATACAAGGTTCTGTTGTGGCAGATTGGATACGACTTGCTTGGATTCCATCTATACCCAAATTGATGACTATGACCTTCACAGGCCTTGAGCAATGAACCCATTTGCACCTGATCAGCGATGAGAATAATGTCATTGGCATAGAGTAGACAAGTCAGGAAGGGAGCCATTTCGACTAGAGAGGCCTTCGCACAATAGTTGTACACAGAATAGTTGAGGCAGATCGTTTATGTATGTGGAATACAAAAACAGAGACAGAATAGATCCTTAAAGCTCGCCAGGCTGACAAGAACCTGTCGGAAACGGCGTTGTCAATCAAGATTCTAACTGAACATCATCAAACATGTTTCGAAGCGGCCCAATGAGAGCTGTGAATTCTGTTCGTTCTAATACTTTCCATATATGATGGCGATCAACCGTGTTGTATGCTGACTTGATGTCTATTAAGGCAAGTGTTGAGGTTGTGTGATAATAACGACGAAGCATGTTGCAAATTTCAGCCAAATAAAAAGCCTGATCTAAAGATCCTCTGGTTTCTCGAAAACCACAATGAGCCAAGTCCAACGGGGGACTGCTATCGATAAGTTATGGTAATTGCAGTGTTCAAGTAACTCACGAAATACGAATGTGATGCTTATTGATCTGTGGTTGTCCAGGTCAATATGGTAACCTTTCTTGTAGTTTGAACCAGTTTAAGCTACTCTTTAACCAACGGGTGTATAAGACCATGACTAACACAGTTGGAACGGGTAGAGTAGAACAGGTGCGAGGTACGTTCGGATCGGGAGTAGTATTCTCTACCTCATATGGTCAGAGCCAGGCGTCTTCTTTGGTGGCAGTCTCTTTAGGTATTTAACACATCGTCTAATATAATGAGATAGGTGCTGGACTCAGATAGAGTGTGACCAAACAAAGGAAGAGAGCTCTGTGAATTACTATATGCCAGAAGACGTCCCGAATAGATAGATTGTAAGTGAGAAGCCATCGCATTAGCTGCATGTTGGGAACATTTTAAATTTAAAAAGAGTGTTTTAAAGAATCTTACAATGGCTTTTGTATACTCGCCTTATTTCATCCAGCCGCAAAGCTGCTGCCATGTCTCTCATCTTCAATGTAGTACCATCCTTCGGTGGCGTGCTTTATTCTCCTGGTGGAGAAGGCAATATTTGAGACAATTTAGCTCTTGGACTTTCTGCCATTTTATGCAGTATCACTTCTTAGGACCAAATGCCTCTTGCATCTCAGCAGTCCAAAAATGTTGCGATTATATGTCCTTTTGTCGATTATTTAGTTCAAATACTTCGTCTAGGGACTGATAGATCGCCTGGCTCAGCTTGAAATTAAGCTCTTCAATGTACTGAGCTGCAGATTCTCTGTTATCAAAGAATGGAATGGGAAATAGTTCCTGCGTGTGTTCTTTGAAAACTTGTTGATATCTGGTCGGTGTTTTGTCATTTTTCAGTTTACGTAAACGCCATAAGATTCTTTTTGGAAGGAGCAGATCATGATCTGGGCTGAATATCTGAAATAATAGTGTCATGAATTTGTGATAAGAGTCAAGTGGGAGGTCATTTTTAATCACCACTTGAGGATTGATAAGCTCAGTTGCACCAATGAAATATCGACAACACTGCTTCCTTGGTAAAGCATGTGAGTAGGAAATCCGTAAGCTAGCTGCTTGCTCTATACGACTAGATTGTGTGACTAAATCCATTCTTGCAGCATGCAGTCATGATGTGTAATAGCGATGTCATTAGTGAATGTTCCCATTCTAGCATTAGAATAGTGGCACCTTGCGAAACAAAGTATAATGATCTTTAATCCTCAATGCGAGCAACATTCATAGCTCTTAAGCTTCAAAAAAAAATTTACTTTCGTAAGGGCTGTTCTTTAGTCTAGACAAAAATTTTGTATATTACCTACTGTGCACTATTACTTAGTATTAATGCAGCTTTTTTTTCCAAATGGTGGAATGAGTTTAGCTTTTTAATGTGTCGATAGTGAAAGAATGCGCAATTTTGAAAAGAATGAATTTTTTTCTTTTTGACATTGATATATATTTTCGATAAATTACAAATCAATGACTTTTAGTACCTATGAATTCTCTTTGTATGTACTACGAACAGTGTAAATCTTTGTTATTTTCTAAGCTAGACCAAATTAGTTTCGTTTTTCGTATAATTTTAAAAGAAAAAAAAAAATATTTGGACTAATCTGGCTAAAAAAACTTGGGATAGAAGTAGCTTTTTTTGCATAGTTACTAAAAGTGCATAAATATATAGGCTTCAAAGTATTTATTATCTTGAAAGTTTAAAAATAACAAAAATACCTTGTTTCTAAATCACAAGAAGCAAAAAAATTCTCAAAGCTAGGTGAAATGATAACAGCTCACTTTCTGTTTAGGCCTTATTGATTTGGAGTGGTTAGATAGCTTTGGGTACAAACCGAATTAAAACTGAATGTTCGTTTTTGCTAAAGTAAATCAGTCTTATAAGATAACAATGGATTGACATAAACTATGAAGAGATAAAATAAAAATATATGCACTTCAAAAGATTCGGCTTTTTTATTCATAATAGATATCAAAGATCTTATAAAGATATCACTTGGTTTTCTGAGTAAAGATGAAATTAGGTTAGGAAAGAGTTAATTGCTGTAATACTTTTAAGTATTCGTATTGTATATCTTAAGACATAATAATTAATAGAGTTTGAGCAAAAATACTTAAAAATAAAAAAAAAGACAATTAAGTGGTTTCTTTACATAGTAGTCACTAAATATTCTAGGGCATTGCGGTCTGTTTTAAATGAAGTTGAATAAAACAAAATGTATTGTAATGAAGTTTGTTGACCTCAAGTGAATTGATCTGCTTGAGTGATAAAGTAAAAAGTAAAGGGCTTAATAAAAAAATACTCCTGATTTATTTGAACAAAAATAATATCAAAGTTTAATAAAATATGTAAGATGCAAAAAGAGTTCTCTTTTTATACATAAATGAAATAAGAGCATAATTTAACATTTTGTAAGTTATTCCCCAACTCCCTGCTTAAAAATCGCCTTTCATAGGTTTTTCTTATCACTAATGATTTACTCGACATATATACACCATACACCTTTCATATATGTTGAGTAAATTTAATTTATAAATTATAATGTAATAATACATCCAATTCTTTAAAAAGGAATAGTATATTGATATTATATGTTGGAATACTTAGGCAGAATGCACCCTTAACGTGGCCTTAACTGTAAATACATAAGCTTAATAATTATATTAATAAAAGTTCGAAAACTTAATGGCAATTAGAATCAATTCTCTAATATTTTCAAAGTAATACAGACCAACTTTTTTATTAATAAACGACTTGAATCGAATTTTCAAAAGCATGATATACTAAAAGCCTCCCTTGAGCCAGCAGACAAACAGTTTATTTTTCCCTAGAAACAACTATATCTATCTATCCCCTTACACTCCAACTTACGAAGTGTTACACACCAAGATTGTTCCATATTAGCTTTATTTTTTTATAAGTTATCTTATTATCCATAAAATGATTTACGATTTATTAACTGTGTTAATATTTCCTAATTTGCTTATGTTTTGTAAAATCAGTTTGATGTTTGAAATTTCAGTTGTTTGATTACACTAGAAAGTAGGTTGATAATATTTAAAGTAATCCAAATCGGTGTAATTTGCGATAGTTGTAGTTTTAAGAGTTTAGGTAGAATGAATTTGATTTTTCTTAAAGTATAAAATAAGGTGGGTTCAAGGAATTGTATTAAAGTTTATAAACTTGACTTGGTTATAATAAGTGATCACTAGACCGTGAATTGTATAACAAATACTAAAAATTTTTAAGCAATTTTCTTGCTAAGAGAAATATAATATAGCTACGATGAATATAATTTGAATGTAAATGGCTTGGCTTCTTGTATTTATAAAAAGCAAAAAGATTTTATATGTGGATCCTTGAAGATATTCTATTTATTGGTTTTTAATAAAGAAGGTTTAGTACAGTAAGACTAGAATTAAAAATAAGTTAAGCCAAAAGTAAGTAAGGTCAAAGTTAGAAGGATAAGAGAGGACATTTATATTATTATTATTATTTTGTGTTTTTCTATTTTTGAATTTCTTTTTGTTTACCTTCAGGAACTGATGTTCCTCTTTCTCCAAAATTGCACCAACCGTGTTACAATGGGTTAGTAACTTTCAATAAATGCTGTAACATTTTGCTCTTTGTTTAAGCCTTGCGTGTTTGTAGAGAGTTTAAAGTAGTTTTGAATACGAGGTAAAGTTAAAGTTGAGTATTTTCTCGATAGGAGTAACCATCTGCGTTATCTCGCAAGAGTAAAAAGACTATAAAATTCAACGAGACTTAAGAAGCTACATTTTTATTTAATACCATTGTATCTAGTATTTACGTATTTTTCATGAAGATTCAATTATGTCCTTTTCAAGATACTTTAATTATAGTTGTAAATTTAGTATAAATGAATTCTGATATGAAGTTCTGTTCCTGATTATGCAATTGGACCTTTTATACTTATTTCGTAAGTTGATTTATTTTTCATTTACGTATCATTGCATCAGGATCTATATTAAAACAACTTGTCTGGAATTAAAGGAATGGAATGAGTTATTGCCGAAGAATAGAGAAAAGTTTGTAATAAATCTTTGTAAAGCATTCATTATTTTGATTTCTTATAAAATGAATATGAATCATGTTTAAAGTATGTCGGGATACGACTCCATTAGATCTTGCTTAGAGTAGGATAGTCTTGATATAAATATAACAATAACTTCATCTGATCTTTAAAAGAGACATAACGAAGATACTTGGCTTCAACGAACTTGACTTGTTCTTGGTGTTAAGTAAAATAATGTAAAATAAAAGAGATTCGCTTTGAATAACATTTATTTAAAAATAATCGAAATTAAAGGATGTCAGAAGTCAGTTTGTCAAAAGCAAGTGAAGTAAGTGTTTTACAGTTTCTATGAATTTTTTAACATGCTTTAAATTTAAAGCATGTCTTAGTTGTAATTATTGTTATGTTCTGGTAAAGTAATTAAGGAATAACAAAGATAAACCAAAAGAATACTTTTTGAGACTGAACTTTATCCAAGACAGACTTAATTGTTAAAAAGAATTCATTGCAAAGTCTACTATTTATATTCTTCTATCAGTTGGCGGGTAAATGAGTAGTTGTGAGCGTAGATCCAATATGTTTAGGAAAGGAGGTTTTAGGTAAAAGGTAGTATAACAACAAAGATAAAGAAATACTGTTAGAATTTGGTATCTCTTTATTAAGTTAAGATAACTAAGATTGAATATATGATAAAAAAATAATTCTACATGTAAAAAGTGAGAGTATTTATAGACATGATACGGATAAAGAATTAGGACAGATTTATGATCAATTTGACAGAATAGATGATTACTATTTCTAATTATTAGTTTAGCCTGTTCCTAGCTTGTATTGTCAATTATGCTATTGGGATGGTTTCAGATAACTCTGGATGAAGGACTATTTAGGAGACGGTACGGATGGATATAAAATCCTCTAGTTCTGTGATTGGATATTACGGCTAATAATAATATCTCAGTTAGGATAAACGTTTACGTGACTTAATGATGATCCGGTAAGTAATTGTCATTCCTTATTCAACATGCTCATATCATCAATAAACTATATTACAACCACGCCATACATTTGACTATGTGAAGTTAATATGAATAAAGCTTAATATAAAAATCTAATCAAAGTCTTTTATTGATCTGTGTTGGGAATAATGTTATAAATGATTCCAAGTTATGTCAACATATTATTTAGGATCATATTAGATTCCTTTTACTAAAATAAAGTGACTATAATCTTATGTATCCTTAACAACGACCGATATGATTTGACATGTATAAGAAAAATTTTATAAACTGATGTTCATAATCAACTGTTGAGATGAAAGTGAAACTTGGCTGTTCAGGGAAGTTGGTAATTATCAGGATCTATTCTTATTTAAACTCATTTGTAAAGATTTAGCTTAGAATGATAAGACTGTTATCTTATTGACATGTCAAAACATGACAGATTTCTTCACAAAAAGATGGGATATATACTGTAGCGGACAAAACTGGTGCACAAAAATGAAAATCAGTATTGCATCTCCGCCATATGTTTGCGACTTTTGTGGCATATACCATCTGAAAGGCAGTCTAAAAGATACATTATGATATGTAAACGGGAACTGTGTCGGACATCCCGCAGGCATAAGGTCATTTTTAGTGATTTTTTGAATATTTCAATTTTCGCCAAAAATATAGTACTTGTCTAGCCTTCCTTCAATTTTCCTCATATCTCTCCCGTTTGCTTTCAGATTTCACAGTATATTAGTGAGCTTTAGTAGCTCTTGAAAAATGCATAAACTCATGCTTATTTTGTATTTCCCATTGAATTCCCCCTTTTGTTTTTACCCTATTCACTATAACAAAGTACCTGCCTTATATGCTTAAGAAAATAAGCAACTGTAAAAGCGAAGCTCTGAGATTTCGAATACACTTAGTTCGTACGGCAGCGGATCTTTTTAGGGTAGCAAGAATCTCCAAATGGACAATCAACAGGATAAGAAAGGAAGAAAAGAACATCAAGGCTTGTGACCGTGGTAGTCGATCGGTCGTAGTTAGCAAAATAACTAATGCAATCATCCACCTAAAGTTTCGACAAGGACCCTTATGCATAGCGTCTGATGCTCAGCTCTTTTTGAGGTCCTTAGGATACAGTATTAGCAAACTGTCAGTCAGAAGGCAGTGAAGGAAGCTAGATTTTGAGTCTGGAACTAAGGAATCGAAGATTTTCATTAGCTGTATAAGCCAGAAAAAGCGATGAAAGTGGTATCATGACAAACCATCGCGTACTATAGAGGGCTGGAAGTCCATCATATTTAGCAATGAAAAAAACATGAAGGTTATGAGTGCAGATAGTATACACTAATATTGAAAGCAAGTCGAGCAACCTTAGCGATCTTTTTACGGTGATCAAACAATGCTGCTCTGTTACATTTTAAGGCTGTATTAGATATTGAGGACCAAGATATTTGTGTCAAGTATACGATGTTGTAATAAAGTCATAGATATACACATGTATTTCGCCTACTACATACCACAAAAGCCTAGGGTATAGTGGTCTAAAATATCGTAATCTCTCGTTTCAGCATGACAATGACACAAAGCACAAGGCAAGACATGCCACAAAATCAATATTTGATAGCAGGGCTTCTGTGCTAAGAGGTTAGTTACCACTAATCCCGGCTTAAGTCTTCTTAAGCATGTCCGGTGGCAATTGAAGGCAAAGCTATGACGGTACGACACTAGACCAAAAAGGGTAGATTATCTTTGGAAAAGAACAGTTAAAGGGCTGGGCTCTTTTATTGAAAATGATATACACACATACTACTAGCATATGCCAAGAAGAATATTCGATAATATTAAGAGGTGAGATGATTATACAAAGTCTTAGATTTTAGCCACTTTTGCGGTTTTTAGAAAATATAAAATTTTATAAATGAAAAGCATGCTCTTTGCTCAGTTTTAACAATGTCATGCTAGGAATACACGTAAATTACAATGGCTAGTATATCTTCCTTCTAATATAGTTTCATAGCTATTGCAATCACCATGAGCAAGTAATGGTAGTTAAAAGCTGAAAAAAAGTTTTGTGCACCAGTTTTGTCCGCTACTGTATACAGTGGCTCACAAAATTGTACAAGTGTTTTGCATTTTTTGCTTCCGTAGGATTTATAGACACTAAAACGATAAATAAACTACAGCCTGTTATACATCATTCGAAAGTATAGCGTCTTGGCTTTCTGTTAATATTATTTAGTCGGCGATAAAATTAGATTTGATGGAGTTATGACCGATTACAAATGCCGACTACACTTGTACAATTTTGGGACCGATGTTTTACAATAAAGTTTTTATTTAAAAGTGTGCGCTAATAGTTGATCTAAAGACCCTTATTCTCTACAATGTCAATACATCGTTGAGGCATAGTTTTAATATAAATTTGACATTCTTTTTCGGTAATTTCATACCAAGTCTCGAACGTACGAGTCCATAGTTCATCCATAGAGACAGGAGGACAATCATACTTGATGTATCCATCATTCATAACTCGATATGAAAACAGTATTAATAAGCTACATGATAAGATGCTGCGTAATTGCACGGTTAAACTATATTAAATCCAGGAACTAAATCACAGTCAGCCGCAGTCAATCATATACGAATATTTTATGACAAATATAACAATAGAAGAATACGTAACCCTTATCTACAGTAGGTCACAAAACTGCTGCAAGGAATCCATTTTTCTTGGTTTTTGTAGCGCACATCCTGTTACAATGGCACAAACTGCCTCTGTTCCCACATAGTAAATCTTCTACATGTCTTGAAAAATCCGAAAGAGTTTATGCCCTATTGGATAAGTATTGAAGGAAGTATGAGGCGCGCAATTTGAAAATTTGAAAAAATGAAAATTTGAACGGAATGAACTTATTTATTAATATTTAGTTGGTCCTACTTTTCTATTAATAATCTCTTGAGTTCTTTCCGGAATGTTATCTATATGTCCTTGGCAAAGATCTTTATGGAAGTCATTTCATATTTCATCAACTCATTCCCAAAACACATCCATGTTCTTTGCTCTATATTCGTAATAGTTGAGTTTCAACTTCAATTGATGTCCTACGTGCTCGATTGAATTTAAGTCGGGGATCTAAGCTGGCCAATAGTTAACATAGCTCTCTTGGTGACTACATAACTAGGCTATTGTAGATTATGCCTTGTGCTTTGTGTTATTATCATGCTAAAACTAAATGTTGGACCAGTCGAAATTGTAGTACTTCATAGTATCACGAAACGTAGTGTTCAAAATATGTTGGTAAACACCCGAGTTCAAGTTTCCATCGTAAATTTAGTAAGCATATCCTGGTCCTTCAGAGATTATACAACCCCAGGGCATCATTTTGCTAGCTCCGTGATTGATTGCAAAATCCAGGTCATGATGTGGAATAGGCGTGTTATTTCTCTCGATTAATAAAAGTAATAAAAATAAGTCGGAAAATCGATGAGTCTCTTGAACCTCTTTATTGAGTAAGGACGAGAGAGAGAGCCCATTCAATACAAACTACGTCTTAGAATATAATAATGTGATTTAGGGTCCGAGGTAGTACGGTATAAATTGTGTGGGCTGTTTATCGTATATAGCACTTTGGGCTATATATGATATACAGTCAAATTATTAGTTGAAGAATCTTTTGAGTGATCTCACACGACATTAAGAAAATTATTAAGGTAAATACGACACATGATGTTGAAGAAGGTCACTTGGCCGTTTCCAATAGTGATCAGCATCATCAAAGCCCTATACGCTGAGCTTGGTCTCATTAAAGTACACTGTTTGCTGTCAGTCACTCATTGCCTAATCCTGATGCTCCTTGACCCGTTCTAACTGATGCTACGTATGCGTTTTTGTCTGAAATGGCTTCTTTTTTTCTATCAGAAAATGGAACTCCACTGATTTCAGTACGTTAATTTCTGACTGGTATGAGATATCATAGCCAAATCCAACCAGCTCCCGGTACACCTCTTTAGAAGCCTTTAGAACCCATTCCATGACTTTTCTTTTGATTAACCGCTTCGTCGCTTTGGAGACTACTGTAGGTCTACCACCTGTGTTTACTGTCCTACTTGAAAACAGCCGTCTAGAGTATCTACTAACAGTTGATTAATGTAATCCAGTCTCCTTGGCAATATCATACGTTGATGTGGATCCGGTTAATGCCTGTTTGAGATCGTTTACTTTCTCCTCTGACAGCCGTCTAGGCATGCGATTGACGATAGGGTAAAAAAGAGAAATAATTTAAATAAGGGAATATAAAATTTAAAATAAAGGAATTGTAAGCGCTTTTATGTACTGGCACCATTCTAATCTCGTCAAGAATGTGAAAAATTATGATAGCAACCGGTTGGGTCGTATTAAAATTCGTCATTTCAAACATATGTGAACAAGTAAAAAATGACGGATGTTCATAATACTACCTTTAGCGATCTCAAGTTCCACCAATAACCATTGCCCATATCCGATAATCGACGAATAAATGCACTTTCTATTGAGGTGCAAACAGTCAAAGTTTGAGATAGTTTGGTGCAGTATCCATGGACAACCAGCTGTAAAACCTGAATTTTGCAATTCCTTGCAGCAGTTTTGTGACCTACTGTATATTTTTCTGTGATTTTTTGATTTATTTGGTTTATTCCCTCGTAGTGACCACCAAATGTTATTTTAAAGGTTGGCTTGTAGTAAGTGAGTTAAATTGGGTAAAGTTTGCTTGTAAAGCTTGATTTAAGGTTGTGATTGCCTTGTAAGTTGTTGTTTTGTATGGAATTTAAGCAGATGCTTGATAAGTAGTGACCACCAGATCTTATGTGTAAGATCAATACGATGTTTCTTGATAAAAGTTAAAGTAGAGTAAAAAGTTTAGGTAAACAGGGACTTTCTTGTTAAAGTTTGTTAATTATTGAGTAGAAATATATGATTTATTTAAACTAACTAACATTTTCTTTACAAAAAGATGGGATATACAGTGGGTGGAAAAATGGTTCCAATGTTTTTGATTTGCAACTTTAAAGCTTTATATCTTTGGAACTACAAATGGTAACGGCTCACAAAAACATGCATTTTGTAGCGCATTTACAGCTAATATTACTGAAAAAAAATTTTGCTTGTATTGTTACACAATCGGGAAAAAATTAAGATTAAATACAAAAACCAACATTGGAACCATTTTTCCACTATGTGCATTATTTTATTAATACCTTGTATGACCGCCTTTCGCAGCAATTACAGCCCTGCAACGATCTGGCATACTATCTATGTATCTCCTACAGTCTTCTGCTGTAAAAGTAGACCATTCTTTTTCAACACGATTCCATAATCCATGCACACCTTTTGCCCTAGTATCATAGGCACTTAACTTGAGCTTAAGGTGGTGCCAGATGTGCTCTATTGGGTTTAGATCTGGACTTTGTGAAGGCCAGTTGAAGGTATGATCACACTTGAAGTTGTTGTCCTTGAACCATTGCTTAGCTAGCTTAGACGTATGTTTAGGATCGTTATCCTGCTGAAAATAGATGCCTTGAGGATGGTAACCATAGTACTCAAGGCTGTCCATAAGGGTTGTACCAAGTATTCCGACGTAATCAGAAGCCTTCATTGTGCCTTCACTAATCCAGCATGCATAACCAGGTCCGTCATAGGTAATACAACCCCATACCATAATGCTACCACCCCCTCCTTTAACTGTTAAGTCGAGATGATGGAATTGAAGTTTATCATCAGGTCGACTCCAATAGTACTTGCAACCATCTGAGCCATAAACATTAACTTTTGTTTCATCACTGAATACCATACGTCTCCAGTCATCGCTTGTCCAGTTTTTGTGCTCTTCCGCCCATGCTAGTCGTCTTGCTTTCTGAACCTTAGTCAATAAAGGCTTTTTTACCTTTATTTTAGCATGGAAGTTCATGCTTTTCATAACCTTAATGGTGCCCGAGTAACTGATAGTGTAGCCAGTGCATACTAGATACTTATGAACAGCCTTCGCAGTCTTGAGGGTACCATTAATAATCTGCTTACGTATATAAGACTTGGTGGTAACACTTAAAACAGCCTTTCTACCAGGGTTTGCTGTTACTCTACCAGGAGAAAACTTGTTGGCATATCTGCTTAAGGTGGATTTTTTTAAGTTTGGAATACGTTCCATTATCACTGAATATGGCTTGTTCTGTAAAACCAACGATTTGATGTTTTCTTGCTTGTTTTTAGAGAGAGCGCGAACCATATGTGTAGTGGTACCTTAAAGCTTCGATATATAAAGAAAGAAAAGGAAAAAAAAATGTTTGACCGGGGATAAATTAATTTTATAAGTCAAATAGGCTTTTTCGGCGATAGTCGGAATACTATGACTCATAATTAGCCAAAAAACTCCGGTGGAAGCTCCACCAAATAACAAATAAACTTATCTATAGTTGTAGTGGAAAAATGGTTCCAATGTTGGCTTTTGTATTTAATCTTAATTTTTTCCCGATTGTGTAACAATACAAGCAAAATTTTTTTTCAGTAATATTAGCTGTAAATGCGCTACAAAACACATGTTTTTGTGAGCCGTTACCATTTGTAGTTCCAAAGATATAAAGCTTTAAAGTTGCAAATCAAAAACATTGGAACCATTTTTCCACCCACTGTATATATGAATATTTTCTTTTTTTTTTTCTTTTTAGCTTTTCTTATTTTTTTTTTTGACTTTTTTCATTTTTCAACTTTTTTCAATTTTCGACTTTTTTCATATTTTGACTTCTTTCACTTTTGCTTCGTGTGACCTCTTTATTCACTTCTATTGTCACAATAAGGTTCAAAAAATTTGAATTGATTCAGTATAGGGATTCACAAGACGCAGTCATCATTGGCATCAATATTATTATTTGCTTCGTCACAATGCGTGTAACGTTACTCAAACATCGGTGAAAATTGAAAAACAAACGCTCCTAGGTGGGCTCGAACCACCAACCTCCTGATTAACAGTCAGACGCGCTAGCCAATTGCGCCATAAGAGCAACTTATAGTTGACGGAGACGTCGTTTAGTCAGGAGTCGCCTTTGATTCCTTTTTGACACTGCAAATAATCGTTCCAATTGGATAAAGCATATCGCAAGATTGAACATTTTTTGGTTAACAGATATTTATGGGTTTTGGAGAAAAGATGTAACTTTCGTTGTATTGGTCATTTTTGAATTTTGAAAAAAGATTTAGGTGCGAAAAAAATAAAGAAATTTAACGATATTTTTGTTTTTTTTGTAGGGTAAGTATTCATAAAGTTGTTCATGTTTTAAAAAAGTGTCTTTTTTTTTTTTTTTTTTTTTTTTCTTCAAATAGTCTTTTTTTGGAAAGCCTGTTCCCCTCTACTGTTGAAAGACCGATGTCTTCTTTTTTTATTTTTGAGGGCAAAATGCGGAAATCAAAAGCAATTTGCGATTATTTTGTTCAGAAGAATACATATTAGGAACGTGGTTTGTGATTTTTAGCTTAGATCATTACGAACGTGTTACAGAACATAGAAAAATAATCGTGTTTGGGAAAAAAATGACCTGGTAAAAAAAGACTAAGTTAAAAAAAAAAGACTAAGTTAAAAAAAAAAAGACGAAGTTAAAAAAAAAAGAAAAGAGTATAGCTATAAAAAATTCATTGTTCAAATGAAAACAGTACTCTAACAACAAATATACTTTATAGAAATGCAAATGCTATTACATTATAAAAAAAGAATACGTGTATATTCTAAAAGAATAAAAAATAAAGAAGTTCTGCTAACATTTTGTTACAAGGCAGTTATAATTAACAAATACATACAAAACACTTTTGTTTATCAAGTAAATAGATTGCTTTATTATTTTTTATGACAAATAATATAAAAGAATATACAGTTGTTGGAATAATTGTTCGAATGTTTTGCAATTCTATACGTTTTGCTTTGTATCTCTGCAGTCAGATAAGATAGAACTACGTACAATACCTCATTAGAAAGCGATAGTTGTGACATATAGCATATAAAAATTCAGGGTTACGGAATTACTTCCTTATATAGTAAGATCAAATTGCGTCAAGCATATGCATTCGAACAATTTTTCCAATTGAATCATCTTTTATTTAATATCGTGTATAACCGCCTTTAGCTTTAATAACTGCTCTACAACGAGCTGACATACTCTTGATATATGCTTGGCATTGCTCTTTGGTAAAAGAGTTCCATTCTTTCTCGATTCTAGACCAGAGATCATGCACTCCTTTAGCCCTACCTTCATATAAGCTCAGCCTCAGCTTTAAATGGTGCCAGAGATGTTCTATAGGATTCAAATCGGGACTTTGAGCTGGCCAATTGAAAGTATGCTCTTCTTTAAACCCATTTTCCTTAAACCAAGCACGAGCAAGCTTTGATGTGTGCTTAGGATCGTTGTCTTGTTGAAAATAAATAGCTTCCTGTTCGTAACCATAGTACTTCAGACTGTCCATAAGTGTAGTTGACAGGATATGAACATAATTTGATGCTTTCATAGTACCATCCTCAATTGCGCAGGCATATCCAGAACCATCCCACGTCATACAACCCCAAAGCATCACACTGCCTGCTCCTCCTTTGACTGTAAGGTCAAGATGATGAGGCTGCAATTTGTCACTAGGTCTTTTCCAAAAGTACTTACAGCCATCTGAACCCCAAACATTAACCTTGGTCTCATCGGAAAACACCATACGTCTCCAGTCATCTTCTGTCCAATCTTTGTGAGCTTTAGCCCATTTTAGTCTAGCTTCCATGTGACATTTTTTGAGGAGAGGCTTTTTCTTCTTAATTTGGGCATTGAAACCCATACTATGAAGCATTTTTACTGTACCAAAATAGCCTATCTTATGACCAATACTGTTTAAATATGACCATACGTCCTTTGCAGTCTTAAGTGAACCATTTACAAGCTCTCTCTTCAGGTAATTCTTTGTTGTTGAGCTTATAGTAGTCTTTCTACCAGCATGACCTCGAGTACGTTCAGGTGTATACAAGCCCTTGTATTTGCTCAAAGTGGACCTTGATACTCCTGGAACATGTTTCATGATTTCTGAGTATGATAAACCCTTTTTCAACAGCGACAGAATGCTTTCTTGCTTGCTACGAGATAAAGTATGTACCATGATATAAAGAAGTATAGACTGTACGAGATAGAAGGGAAACACTGCAAAATCCAGCCTTATTTATATATTTTAAGCTCTGACTAAAAGCAAAAGCGTTGTTTCATTATTATATCATTTAGTAATGCTGTATTTGTGATGTCAGAAGCGGCAACGATGTCATCATTATAGAATGCATTGAGTTGGAAAAATTGTTCGAATGCATATGCTTGACGCAATTTGATCTTACTATATATGGAAGTAATTCCGTAACCCTGAATTTTTATATGCTATATGTCACAACTATCGCTTTCTAATGAGGTATTGTACGTACAGTAGGTCAAAAAACTGCTGCAAGGAATTGCAAAATTCAGATTTTACAGCTGGTTGTCCATGGGTACTGCACCAAACTATCTCAAACTTTGACTGTTTGTGCCACAATAGGAAGGGAATTTATTCGTTAATTTTCGGATGTGGGCAATGGTTATTGGTGGAATTTGATACTGCTAAAGGTAGTATTTTAAACATCCGGTATTTTTTACTTGTTTACATCTGTTTGAAATAATGAATTTTAATATGAACCAACCGGTTGCCATCACAATTTTTCTCTCTTTTGACGTGATTAGAATGCTATCTGTATTTAAGAGTGCTTACAACTCCTTTATTTTAAATTTTATATTCCCTTGTTTAAATCATTTCTCTTTTTTACCCTCTCGTCAATCGTATGCATAAATGACTGTCAAAGGAGAAAGTAAACGATCTCAAACAGACATTAACCGAATCCACATCAAAATATGATATTGCTAAGGAGGCTGGATTACATGAATCAACTGTTAGTAGATACTTTATAACGTTGTTTTCAAGTAGGACAGTGAGCACAGGTGGTGGACCTACAGTAGTCTCCAAAGCGACGAAGCGGTTAATCAAAAGAAAAGTCATGGAAGGGGTTCTAAAGACTTCCAAAGAGGTATACCGGGAGCTGGTTGGATTTGGCTACGATATCTCATACCAGTCAGAAATTAACGTACTGAAATCAATGGAGTTCCATTTTCTGATAGAAAAAAAGGAGCCATTTCAGACAAAAGTGCATACGTAGTATCAGTTAAAATGGAACAAGGAGCATCAGGATTGGGCAATGGTTGACTGACAACAAATCGTTTATTTTAATGAAACCAAGATCAACATATAGGGCTTTAATGGTGATGATCACTATCGGAAAAGGCCAAGTGACCTTCTTCAACATCATGACCTGGATTTTGTAATCCAGCATGAAGCTAGCAAATTGATGTCCTGGTGTTGTATAACCTCTGAAGGACCAGGATATGCTTGCTAAATTTACGATGGAAAGTTGTACTCGGGCGTTTACCAGCATATTTTGACCACTACGCTTCATGATACTATGAAGTACTACAATTTCGACTGGTTCAACATTTACTTTTAGCATGACAATGACCCAAAACACAAGGCATAATTTACAATGGCCTAGTTATGTAGTAACCAAGAGAGCTACATTAACGATTGGCCAGCTCAGAGCCCGGACTTAAATTCAATCGAGCACGTATGGCATCAATTGAAGTTGAATCTCAAATATTACGAACGTAGAGCAAAGAACACGAATGTGCTTTGGGAACAATTTGATAAAATATGAATTGATTTCGATAAATATCTTTTCGGAAGTCATGTAGATAACATTTCGAAAAGAACTCAAGAGATTATTAATAGAAAAGGAGGTTCAACTAAATATTAATAAATAAATTCATTCCGTTCAAATTTTCGTTTTTCCAAATTTTCAAATTGCGCATCTCATACTTCATTCAATACTTATCCAATAGGGCTTAAACTCTTTCGGATTTTTCAAGACATGTAGAAGATTTACTATGTGGGAACGGAGGCAGTTTGTGCCATTGTAACAGGATGTGCGCTACAAAAACCAAGAAAAATGAATTCCTTGCAGCAGTTTTTTGACCTACTGTAGTTCTATCTTATCTGACTGCAGAGATACAAAGCAAAACGTATAGAATTGCAAAACATTCGAACAATTATTCCAACAACTGTATGTTTGCACATGGGTGTAATTTGCCATTAGCCATTAGCCATTAGCCATTAGCCATTAGCCATTAGCCATTAGAGATGTGAGCAATGGCAACTTTCTTTACCAAAAATAACTTTTCAGTAACAAGCAACAATATAAGTCTGTTATTCTTATAGTTTTATCGTATTGGAAAGAACAACTTTGCTCATGAGGTTCATGTTCGTCATCCGAATGTGTCCCATTAGGAATTCCTAATGTAAGAAAAAAAAAAGAAACCAACATTAGACTTGGTTGCTATTATTTTTTTTTATAAACTTACATTTGACCAGAACTTGAGCTTTCTTTTTTATCTTTTGTACCTTGAGCATCTAGTGTATTCCATGAAACAAAGCCAGGGAAAAAAAAAAAGTTACTTTAAGCACCGACTTTGTTTTTTGAAATTTAACATGTTTTTTTTTATCAGGCACGTTTTCTCTTTCTACCTATTTTTTTGCTATTTCCAAATTTAAAAACTATAAACAACATGAACAACTTCAACTCTACCAAAATTGTTTGCACCTGTTCTGAATGCATCAAACACCCCAATGGATATAGAATGCTTGCAAAGAGAACTGTAAGAGGCCATGTACTTATCGACAGAGTTAGAAACAGAGGTTTTTTTTTTTTATTTTCCAACAGAAATACAACCGTGCTAATGTTAAAAAAAAAAACAGAATCAAGAAGAGCAAATGAAACTAATGACCACGAGGAGGAAACCATTGAATACTCTTCAGCAATTCCTGAACCAGAAAGTGAAGGTATATTATTAGTTGTTGTATCCACACAACTAATAAAGTGAACATTCATGGATAAACTTGGATACTACAGAATTATAGTCTAACCAGATCTCTATTAATAAACGTGAGAATTCTGCAATAGCCAATCTTGCCCTGTTGTCCTACCAGCGTTCTAAAAGGCTATATCGGAACCTGATTACAACAACGGCAGTTCAATCCTATTCTATAATTATCGTTAGATCAATAGTTTAATTACTTCATTGTCCCTTGATTCGTCAAGTAGACAGCGGCTATTGATTATCCACTATCCTTCCTTATATTCCATATCATTCTTTTAACCGATCAATTGAAATAGCGGTAAAGACCCAGACATTCAAAAAGTATAAATACCCTCAATATTTTTTATTAATAAAGTCGTATACTGTCGTATTTACCTTAATAATTTTCTTAATGTCGTGTGAGATCACTCAAAAGATTCTTCAACTAATAATTTGACTGTATATCATATATAGCCCAAAGTGCTATATACGATAAACAGCCCACACAATTTATACCGTACTACCTCGGACCCTAAATCACATTATTATATTCTAAGACGTAGTTTGTATTGAATGGGCTCTCTCTCTCGTCCTTACTCAATAAAGAGGTTCAAGAGACTCATCGATTTTTCGACTTATTTTATTACTTTTATTAATCGAGAGAAATAACACGCCTATTCCACATTTTTTTCGATGAATTCTGACGTCGAACCTAACCCACAACCGCCGCCAGCACGCTCATCTCCAGATGAAGTTGCCACCTCGTTGGACAAGATATCCATCTCATCCAGCGATAATATGATCCATCCAACAATCGAAGAAGACACTCCCATGACCGAGGCGTCTTCATCCAACAACAACGCTGAAACCCTCTCACCTGAGGATTTTATTAATAAACTTCGTAGTCAAAAAGCTGCCATGTTGAAAATTATTGACAGCATTAATGACCAAAATATTCAATTCGTAATGCAAAACAATTTCGAAGGATTGGAGTCCAATGATAAAAAGTTGGCCTTCGCTACAAAGTCCTTAGAACGTTTTGATAAGTTAATAGCTGATCAAGTGAATATTATTTCCCTTAATAGTGCGATGAAAGAGACTCCTGTCTCACGTCACATTAATAATAAGTATATTCCCAGCAAAGAACTTCCCAAGTTTAATGTTAACCCAACTGCAAGTGCGATGTATCAACTCACTCAGCATTCGGGTAACAAAAATAATAACAATGCCACTAATGAGCCATCTTTAGAAATGTTCCTGAGAGAGTTCGAAAGAGCTTTCAGGGATCATAATGTCTCAATTCAAGATCATTGGTTATCAAACTTGGAAATCTGCTTTGAATCTTGCGACAATAATCTCCACTTCGATTGGTTTTGCCGCTATGTCAAAAAGCCTGTTGTTGAATTAAAAAGAAAAGTTACCTGAGGTGATGCTAAGGCCCTTTTACAAGAAAAGTTTGACCTTGCCTCTCAAACCACACCTCAAGCATGGATGAAGCTACTCCTTAACTTCAAGCAAAGGCCTGATCAATCCTTCGCTGATGCCTTACATCACTTTCGTCTTTTTTCAATTGGTGCTAAGGTTTCATCCACTGAAGGCAATCTCCTCAATTCTCTTTTTGTATCAAGACTCTACACAACAAAGTTTCAAGATACTGTTATGGCTATAATTACTAACCATACAAAAAATTTACCTTCGACTGAGCCCGCACATCCAGGTCTTAGTATTCATGCTCCTTGTAATGCTCCCTCGCCATTAAATATGTCTTGGGACAACTTTGAAGCTATTTTAATGAAAAATATGGCCAATCTAGAAAGCTCTCTTCTGTATATCCAAAAGGAGATGCAGAGGGAACAAGTAAAGAAGCCAACTAATGATGATAGTGAAAATTATAAAAAAAGAAAATTAGCAGCTTTCTCACCACCCATCAATGAAAGAATTACTACTGTCAAGACTCTTCCTATCAGCAGTAACAACAACCACAGCAATAACAACAACAGAAAGCACACTGACTTTTATGAAAAAATTGCTGATCTCAAGCGTCGTGGTATCTGTACTTTTTGTGAATCTGCCAAATACACCACTGCTCATGCTGACAATTGTGCTCAACGCAAACGCTATGATCAACGTAAATCGAACAATCAGCACAACAATAAATCTGTAAGTAGTAACTCTTTAAATAATACAGACAAAGCTATTGCTAGTCTTGAGTTAACGCTCGAGCCTAACACTGCCTGTCAAAACCTTAATAAGAGCGAGACTAATAATCTTCACTCTTCTACTATCTCTAGTCAAAATAATAATATCAGCTCTGGTTCTCCCTCTTGCGACTCTTCTTCTGAAGACGAATACGATAGAATTTATAAAGAATTTGACAGATCTTTGATCTCGCCCTATTTATTTGACCATTTTGACTTTGAGACCATTAATGACGTTAATATTTTTGCTCTGCGCAATAATCATGTTGGAGACATTGACAATCCATTTAATTCTGACAGTGTGTCTTTTTCACCTGTTACCCCAATAACTCTTAACGGTGTTAACGCTTACGGTATCATTGATACAGGTGCTAATGTCTCTGTTATGAACAAAAAATTCGCTAATGATAATAATATTGAGTTCAACCCTGTTCCCGGTAATCTCATCCTTGCTAATGGTTCGACGATTCCGCGAATGCAAACAACTCATTTCGTCAATGTCGAGTACGATAATGTTGATCAAGTAATCCCGCATAGATTTGATGTCATTGATGATAGTATTCTTTCTTATGAAAATAAGATTTTAATTGGTATAGATCTTCTACCAAAGCTCTCTATCCACCTAATGAATGTAGCCATTAAACACAAGAGTACTGAAAAGGAAATTGATGATTCTATCGTCGACAAAGCCTATGAGCCTAACATCTCTCGCGCTGGTACTGACAAAGAACAAAAAACGTTTGATCTGGCTATTAAATCTTATGTCGAAGCTAACAAAAAACTAAATAAGAACACGTTATGTAACATAGAGGACGCAGTTTTGCATTTACCTACTCCTGAAAACTATGTTGCTAATGTAAAACAATATCCCATTCCTTATTCGGTTCAACCTAAAGTGATGGAAATAATTAATAGTTGGCTCGATGACGGTATCATTGTCCCCGCAAAACCTTCTGCATGGAATTTACCAATGACCGTAACGTTTAAGAAAAACCTTGATGGCACTAAGACAGATAAAATTAGATTAGTTTTAGATCCTCGTATGTTAAATAAGGTTTTACCTGTGGATAACCATCAACTTCCACTAATTAATGACATTTTTAACTCAATGACTGATGCAGTTGTCTTTTCTACACTGGACCTTAAATCAGCGTTCAATCAGTTCCCTGTTTTTGGCCCTGATCAACACAAGACTACATTTACTGGTCCTAATAATTTACAATACATGTACCGAGGTGCTCCTTTTGGCATTTCTACAATCAGTCAATTATTTTCTCGTATAATGTTAAATTTGTTTAAGGACTTGCCTTATGTGAAGTGTTTTGTGGACGATATCTGTGTTTTCAGCTCTTCCATACATGCGCATTTCCTTCATGTAAAGAAAGTTTTACAAATCCTCACAAATGCAAATTTAAGAGTTAATTTTGAAAAAACTTATCTCGCAAAATCAGCAGTTTATCTTTTGGGTTATTGTATCTCCGCTGAAGGAAAGAAAATTGATACCCGTAAACTTTCGAACATTCATGAATGGCCGAGACCGACCACTCAGAAGCAAGTTCAAAGCTTCTTAGGATTCGTAAATTATTTTAGACAGCATACACCTAATGCTTCATTTTTAATGGCTCCTCTCGATGCTTTACGTTCTCATGATGAGAAAATTAATGGTCCCTTTATTTGGACTTCTACACACCAGATGCATTTTGATAGCATAAAACGTATCTTATCCTCCGAATTGATTTTATCACATCCGGATATGTCACATCCTTTTTGCATAGCCACTGATTCTTCAGATTTTGGCACTGGTTGTTGTTTATATCAAGAGTTTGAAGTGACTCAATCTAATGGCGAAACATCTAAAATCAAAAGATATATTGGTTTTATGTCTCGTTCTCTATCAAGAAGTGAAAAACGTTACAGTGTCACAATGCGTGAATTGCTTGGTGTAGTTTATGCCTTAACCCAATTTCACAAATTTATATGGGGCACACGATTTACGTTATACACTGACCATAAAGCTTTATGCTATATTCATTCCCAAAAGAATGCCAATAGTATGCTTATTAAATGGCTTGACGTTATTCTTGACTATAATTTCAATGTGGTTCATGTTCGAGGATTAGATAATATCCTTCCCGATAAACTCTCTAGGTTATACCCGCCAAAGGAGCCGGTTGAACATGAACAAGATCTTAATGAAGGAAAAAGAATTGCTTCCTTTCGTGGTAATTACGCTACTTCCAATAATATTAATAATAAGAAAAGACATAGAGCTCATGTCAAACATAACGTTTCTATTAACGTTGTTTTAGTGGACCACAGGCCCACGACTTCAGATGCACTACCGTACGTCTACCCAGCCACACATAGTGACGACACTGTTAATTACAACAGGAATTTAGACATTTCTAGTAATTTCCATTCTTTTAACAAAAAATCTAATGACTCTAATGAGTATAATGACTTTAATCGGCTTCACGACAAAAACATCTTTTATGTTCAGTCTGCTCATTCAGTTTTCAAGGACTATTTCGTGCCCCCAGATTCTGAACATCGTGAGTTAATGACAGATGCCCACAACAAAGTTGGTCATTACGGTGCAGAGCAAATGGTTAAACGTCTTCACAATGAGGGTATTCATTGGCCAAATTTAATATCTGACTGTGTGAAGTTTGTCAGACAATGTAATGAATGCATGAAACATAATATCGAGAAAAAGGGATATCACCCTCTGCGTAGTATATACAGTTATTATCCTGGTGATCATTACGCTATCGACTTAGGTGGTCCTATGCATACCACTTCAATATCTAATAATAACTATTTTATGGTTATCATTGACGTTTGTACACGGTTCTGTATACTTCGTGCCCTGCCCGACAAAAAAGCAGATACAATTTTACGTGCACTGATCGATGTCTTTTGCATAATGGGGTTTCCTACAAAACTTCAAAGTGATAATGGGACTGAATTTAAGAATTCCCTCTCTAAAAATTTAGCTAATGCTATGGGTTATGATCATCGATTTATCACTCCTTTGCATCCTTCTGCTAATGGTTTAAGTGAACGCTTTGTTCAAACTGTTAAAAAATTACTCGCTAAATCTACGAATGGTGTTGGCAATGACTGGGATGCATTCCTTCCTTCCATTCAACTTGCAATGAATAACCGTATATCTAAACGCTTAAATTCTACACCTTTTTCTCTCATGTTTGCACGCAAAATGATTGAACCTTATGGCTTTAGATCTGATAAAGACAAGCTTAAGGAAGTCAAGGGTAAACCACCTATGTCGCATGAAGAATTAATGAAACGTATCGACTATATGACTGATATTGTTTTTCCTGCTATTGCTGCTAAAACGAAAGCTCAAGTTGAACTTGAACAAGCTAAATTTAACGATTCGCACCGATTAGCTGATTATGCACCTGGCTCTCATGTCATGGTTCGTATTCCAACTAAATCCGGTCAACTCGCTCCAGCTTATGAAGGGCCATTTACAGTTGTGCGTAAGAATCAAGGTAATGCCTATATCTTACGTGATGAAACTGGTGTCCTGATGCCTCGTTCTTATACCACTACTGAACTGAAATTAATTTCCAATGAAGAGATTATTGAACTTGATGATGAAGGCAATGAAATTCAAAGCTATGAAGTTGAAGCAGTTCTTAATCACCGAGGTCCTCCAAAAAACCGTGAGTACCTTGTACGTTGGAAAAACTACAGCAGTGAATGGGATGAATGGCTGACAGCTGATAAATTTAATGATCCAGACATTCTACGTAAATATTGGAAAAACATGGGACAAAAGTATGTTCCTCCTAAAACCGCTAAAATCACAAATTCTCCTTCTTCTTCTAAGGTACTAAAGACCAACCCATCTGGTACGATTAGCACTATGATGAAGTCTGTATCCCTAGATGATGACAATTCTAATTTGGCTGATGTCGCTGCACATTCAACCAATCCAAATTTTAAACGTTCATATCCTCACTCGATATCGCGCCAGTCTAAAAAAGCTCGTCGTGATAAACAACACAGACATTCCACTCCAAATGTGCCAGTTGCTGCTACTCGTACCAGCAAGAGATTGCGAAATTCCTCTTCATAAAAAAAAAAAAAAAAAAAAAAAAAAAAAAAAAAGTGTTTTTCAAAACAAGTCACTTTTTTACCGTAATCTCACACTGGTGGGGGGCTATGTCGTATTTACCTTAATAATTTTCTTAATGTCGTGTGAGATCACTCAAAAGATTCTTCAACTAAAAATTTGACTGTACAGTAGCGGACAAAACTGGTGCACAAAACTTTTTTTCAGCTATAAGCTACCATTACTTGCTCATTACAGTTGCAATATCTATGAAACTATATCAGATGGAAGGCGTACTAAATGTTGCAAATTGTGCAAAGTTTAATCATTGCATTGCCAAAAATGAGGGAGAACCAAGCCTTTATTTATAAGAATAGATATTTTTAAAAAAAACCATAAAAGTGATTAAAACCTAAAAGTTCGTATAATTGCCTCGTCTTTTGATAACAGCAGCAATTCGTTTTGGCATGCTTTCATAGTATGGCTGCATATCACTTTCAGTAAAAGAGTTCCACTCTTTATCGATTCTTTTCCAGAGATCGTCCATGCTTCTTGGTGTGGTATCGTATTGAGACAGCTTTGACTTTAACTGTCGCCAAACATATTCAATAGGATTTAGATCGGGACTTTGTGGCGGCCAATCTTTTAATACCGATATCCCATTATCAGATAACCAGTTAGTGGTATGCCTTGACTTGTGCTTTGGGTCATTGTCATGTTGAAACAAAACATCACAATTTTTCAAACCATAATATGCTAGGCTTTCTTGATACGTAGTAGACAAAATATGGGTGTATAATTTTGAATTCATTGTGCCATCATATACTCGACAAGCTTATCCTGGTCCTCGAGATGTAATACAGCCCCAAAGCATAACAGATCCGCCGCCATGCTTCATTGTTTGATTAACATGAAAGGATCGCCAAGGTTGATCGACTTGCTTCCAATAGTAGCGTATACCATCGGCGCCCCAAACATTGATTTTGGTCTCATCGCTGAAGATCACAGACTTCCAGTCCTCCACAGTCCATGATGTTTTGTCGCGACACCACTTCAATCGCTTTTTCTGGTTTGTATAGCTGATGAAAGGTTTGTACTTCTTAATTCCAGACTTGAAGCCTATCTTTCTAAGAAGCCTTCTGACCGACCGTTTGCTAACACTGTATCCTAAGGACCTCAAAAAGAGCTGAGCATCAGAATCTGTGCGTAAGAGTCCTTGTCGAAACTTTAGACGGATGATTGCATTAGTTATTTTTTTAACTACGACCGGTCGACCACCACGGTTACGAGCCTTGATGTTCTTTTCTTCCTTTCTTATCCTGTTGATCGTCCATTTAGAGACTCCTGTTGTTCTAGAAATATCCATTGTCGTACGACCTGAGCGTATTCCAGATTTCACAGCTTCTCTTTTATCGTTGCTGACTTTTTTGGGCATAGAGTGCTGGTACTTTGTTAAAATGGATAGGGTAAAAATAAGAAGTGAAATTCATAGAGAGATACAAATTAGGCAAGGGTTTATATATTTTTTAAAAGCTATTGGAATGCACTAGTGTATTATAAAATTTTACAGCAAACTAGAAAGAAATGGGTAGATTTGAAAGAAGGCTAGACAAGTACTACATTTTTGGCGAAAATTGAAATATTCAAAAAATCACTAAAAATGACCTTATTCCTGAAGGATGTCCGGCACAGTTCCGGTTTACCTAGCATAATGCATATTTTAGACTGCCTTTCAGATGGTATATGCCACAAATGTCGCAGACATATAGCGGAGATTCAATGCTGATTTTAATTTTTGTGCACCAGTTTTGTCCGCTACTGTATATCATATATAGCCCAAAGTGCTATATACGATAAACAGCCCACACAATTTATTCCGTACTACCTCGGACCCTAAATCACATTATTATATTCTAAGACGTAGTTTGTATTGAATGGGCTCTCTCTCTCGTCCTTACTCAATAAAGAGGTTCAAGAGACTCATCGATTTTTCGACTTATTTTATTACTTTTATTAATCGAGAGAAATAACACGCCTATTCCACATATACAGTGGGTCAAAATACCTCACAAACCTCAGCACTTTTTGATGTTATAGTCTTCTGGATTACTCAATAACTTTTGTATCTTTCTCAAATTTTGCACAGATGTTATCCAATGCGTTGTGTATGTGTTTATAAAATTCCGACGACGGAAATTGAAAACTGAGCGAATAAGTAACGATGAACTGGAGGCGGTCTATTTGTGAGGTATTTTGACTTCCATCAATTATTTCTTTTCTCCGCCATAGGTCATTCCAAACAATGTTCCGGCAAGTTTTAGACATTTTCCGGATAGCGCAGTCATCCCGGAACATAAAATTTAAATTTTGGAAAAGAATTGATTATTCTTTCTTTTGCTAATCCGTAAGTAAATTTCCATCTACTGCATCATCTATCCATCTGCAAAAATGCCCAAATCCTTAGCATACGAAACTCAAATGGACATCAAATCAGCAATAGAGCATGATTTATTGACTGATGTTGTTGCAAAAAGGTTTGGAGTGCATCAAAACACTGTTATCAACCATGCAAATAAGTGGATGCCTAACCGGATTCGCAAGAAAGATGGCAAACAGCATCTTGTAAGCGACATCGCTCGTCGTCTAATCAAGCGAGAGGCTCTAAACGGCTCATTAAGGACTGCCAAGGAGGTCCACCTGAAGTTGGAAGAGTTGGGCTATTCTATGTCGTACCAATCCGCTATTAACGTTTTGCATTCTGTTGAGATTTTTGCCGAGATAAAAAAGAAGAAGCCTTTACTCACTGCACAGCACAAGAAAGCTCGATTAGCTTGGGCTAAAAAGCATCAGTATTGGACCATTCACGACTGGCGACGTGTCATCTTCTCGGATGAAACCAAAATTAATATTTGGGGCTCGGATGGCTGTATACAGTGACTCCCAAAACTGTCCCAATGTTTTGTAATTTTGTCTTTTACTGTCAATGGTGCTATTGATATTTGTATAAAGTATGCCTTGTTGTACCTCATTTGAAAGCTGCAGTGGTGGCGATATACGTGGTACAAACTACATCGCAACTGATGTAGCACAGACGGAGATGATGCATGTACAAAATGATCGGTGCATTGGGACAGTTTTGGGAGCATATTGAGAAAATCGGAATCTCTACAAAATATTCTCCCACAACTTGCATATACAAGCGCTACAAACGTATCCGATGTCCTAATTATTATTTGCTGAAGTTTTAAGCTCCTACTCTGCTATAACTCGCTCCTTAAATATCAATATGAAACAAGTCTCACAAAATACGGTCTTTCAAGCTATTTCTCTCCTTAAAGAAGGTAAGTCGGTTGGGGAGGTGGAAGAATTGACGGGTTTAAGTAAGAGTACGGTTGGGAGACTCCGAAAAACCCATTGCTCTGGTGTTATGAAGTCGAACGGCGGTCGACCGAAGGTGTTGTCTGCAGCTGATGAACGTTACTGTGTACGCCAGGTCACCAGAAATCGTGTTCAGAGTGCTGTGAAGGTTACTGAATGCCTTGAAAACGATATTGGAAAGAAAGCAGGTGTTGAAACAGTTCGTAGAGCCCTTCGAAAGGCGGGCTTAGGTGCGATTGAGAAGCCAAAGAAGCCATTACTCAGCGCAAAGAATATCCGCAACAGGCTTTCTTGGTGCATTGCTCACAAGGACTGGACAGTAGATGACTGGAAACGTGTTATTTGGTCAGACGAGACAAAAATCAACAGATTTAATTCGGATGGACGCACCTGGGCTTGGATTCGATCCGGGGAAAGCCTGAAATCCCATCATGTGAAGATGACTGTTAAACACGGTGGAGGCAGTATTATGTTGTGGAGTGCCATTACCTATGCTGGAGTTGGTTGGATGTGCAAAATCAATGGTAATATGGACAAAGCATTGTACAAAGAGATCTTGGAAGATGAATTGGAGCGTACGATAAAATATGGTATTGATAAATTAGGCTTGGAACGTCATCAGGTGATTTTTCAGCATGACAATGACCCTAAGCATACGTCAAAAGTAGTAAAGGAATACCTTCAAAAACAATCCTATAATGTTTTACAATGGCCTGCACAATCTCCTGACTTAAACCCTATCGAAAATATGTGGTCATTGTTGAAAAGGAGACTTAATGATTATGAAACTGCACCAAAAGGCTTGAACGAGCTTTATGAACGTGTAACTAAGGTTTGGTACGACTATATGAAGCCAGAAGAATGTCAAAAAGTTATAGAAAGTATGCCACAACGTATACATAAGTGTATTCAGAACAAAGGGCGTTGGACAGACTATTAGTAGTAAATAAATAAAGACATTCCGATTTTCTCAATATGCTCCCAAAACTGTCCCAATGCACCGATCATTTTGTACATGCATCATCTCCGTCTGTGCTACATCAGTTGCGATGTAGTTTGTACCACGTATATCGCCGCCACTGCAGCTTTCAAATGAGGTACAACAAGGCATACTTTATACAAATAGCAATAGTACCATTGACAGTAAAAGACAAAATTACAAAACATTGGGACAGTTTTGGGAGTCACTGTAGCTTCAGCTTAAGATGGTGCCATATATGCTCGATTGGATTCAAATCAGGACTTTGGGATGGCCAGTCATCAATATAACACATACTGTTATCTTCCATATACTGTTTTGTAGACTTTGATCGGTGTTTTGGGTCGTTGTCATGTTGAAAAATGGATGATTTCCAATCTAGGCCATAGTACCCGAGCGTGTCTTTAAGGCTTGTACCAAGGATTTCTTGGTATACCTCTGAATTCATGATGCCATCATATACCTGACATGCATACCCAGGTCCCTCACTGGTTATACAGCCCCACAATATGATACCACCACCACCATGCTTCACTGTAACTTCAATGTGATGAGGCCGAAGACGGTCTCCTTTACGCTTCCAGTAGTATACAGTGACTCCCAAAACTGTCCCAATGTTTTGTAATTTTGTCTTTTACCGTCAATGGTGCGATTACTGATTGCGTAAAGTATGCCTTGTTGCACCTCATTTGAAAGCTGTGGTGGTGTAGATGTTTGTGGTACTGACTACATTTTAGTTGATGTAGCACAGACGGAGATAATGAATGTAAAAAATGACCGGTGCATTGGGACAGTTTTGGGAGCTTATTGAAAAAATCAGAATATCTATAAAATATCCATCCACAACTTGCATACAATCACCAAACTGCATATATTAGCGCCACAAACGTATCTGATGTCCTAATTATCATCTGCGGAAATTTTAAACTCCTACTCGGCTATAACTCGCTCATTAAATCTCAACGTGAAACAAGTCCCAGAAGATGTGGTATTTCAAGCTATTACTTTCCTTAAACAAGGCAAGTCGGTTCGGGAGATGGAAGAATTGACGGGTTTAAGTAATAATACGGTTAGAAGGCTCCGAAAAACCCACCGCTCTAGTGTTATGAAGCCGAACGGGGGTCGATCCAAGGTATTGTCTGCAGCTGATGAACATTACTATGTACACCAGCTCATCAAAAATTGTGTCCCAAGTGCTGTGAAGGTTACCAAATGTCTTGAAAACCATATTGGAAAGAACGTAGGTATTGAAAGAGTTCATAAAGTCCTTCGAAAGATAGTCTTAGGCGCGACTGAGAAGCCAAAGAAGCCATTACTCAGTGCAAAGAATATCCGCAACAAACTTTCTTGGTGTATTGCTCACAGTAACTCGACAGTAGATGACTAGGAACGCGTTATTTAGCCAGACGAGACAAAAATAAATAGATTTAATTTGGATGGACACACCTAGGCTTGGATTCGATCAGGGGAAAGCCTCAAACGCCATCACGTGAAGATTGCTGTTAAACACGATGGATGCAATATCATGCTGTGGAATGCCATTACCTATGCTGGAGTCGGTTGGATGTGCAAAACCAGTTGTAATATGGACAGAGCAATGTATAAAGAGACCTTGGATGGTAAGTTGGAGCGTACGATAGAATATGGTGCCGATAAACTAGGCTTCGAACGTCATCAGGTGATTTGCCAGCATGACAACGACCCTAAGCATACTCCAAAAGTAGTAAAGTAGTACCATCAAAAACGATTTTATAATGTTTTACAATGGCCTGAACAATCTCCTGACTTAAAGACTACGGAAAACATGTGATCATTGGTGAAAAGGAGATTTAATGACTATGAAACTGTACTAAAAGGCATGAATGAGCTTTATGAACGTATGATCAAGTTTGGTACGACATATGATGCCGGAAGAGTGACAAAAAGTTACAGGAAGTATGCCACAGCGTATACGTAAGTATATTTAGAACAAAGGACGTTGATCAAACTATTAATAATAAATAAATTGTGATTTTTTTAATATGCTCCCAAAACTGTCCCAATGCACCGGTCATTTTTTACATTCATTATCTCCGTCTGTGCTACATCAACTAAAATGTAGTCAGTACCACAAACATCTACACCACCACAGCTTTCAAATGAGGTGCAACAAGGCATACTTTACGCAATCAGTAATCGCACCATTGACGGTAAAAGACAAAATTACAAAACATTGGGACAGTTTTGGGAGCCACTGTATGGCACCATCTTAAGCTGAAGCTAAGTATGTACGAGAATAGAGCAAAAAGCATGCATGAACTGTGGCAAAGAGTGGAAAAAGAGTGGAATTCCTTTACAAAGGATCAGTGCTTAAAGTATATTGACAGTATGCCAGAAAGAATGCAAGATGTCATTGCTGAAAAGGGCGGATCAACTAGATATTAGTAAAGTCAAAATACCTCACAAATAGACCGAGCTTAAGTATCTGTCTCCTAATAGATCTCAGCTAAAGATCTGAGTTTAAAGTTTTGGTACACAGTAGTGTACATATGGATGACTTTATATTTCAAATTTGAAATGATTGAGCCAATTTCTCATGGAATTACATCAAAAATAAGTAAAAATCATCATACGTTTGTGAGGTATTTTGACCCACTGTACTTCTTGATAAAAAGATGTTATGAGATATTTGCAGATAAAAATTTGAGAATTAAAAGGAGATAGTACTTGAAAACTAGTGAATGAGTCTCTATGTAACCTCTTTATTAGATTTCAAGACGAGAGAGAGAACCCATTTAATCAAACTACGCCTTTATATAGGAAATAAAATTATTCAGGGACCGAAGTGAGTTCAAGGTCAATTTTAGTATTGAACTTGAATAATATAGATATTGTACAGTAGTGGACAAAACTGGTGCACAAAACTTTTTTTCAGCTTTTAACTACCATTACTTGCTCATGGTGATTGCAATAGCTATGAAACTATATTAGAAGGAAGATATGCTAGCCATTGTAATTTACGTGTATTCCTAGCATGACATTGTTAAAACTGAGCGAATAGCATGCTTTTCATTTATAAAATTCTATATTTTCTAAAAACCGCAAAAGTGGTTAAAATCTAAGACTTTGTATAATCATCTCACCTCTTGATATTATCGAATATTCTTCTTGGCATATGCTAGTAGTATGCGTGTATATCATTTTCAATAAAAGAGCCCAGCTCTTTAACTATTATTTTCCAAAGATCATCTATCCTTTTTGGTCTAGTATCGTATCGTCATAGCTTTGCCTTCAATTGCCACCAGACATGCTTAAGAAGGCTTAAGCCGGGATTAGTGGTAACTAACCCTTTAGCACAGAAGCCCTGCTATCAAATATTGATTTTGTGGCATGTCTTGTCTTGTGCTTTGTGTCATTGTCATGCTGAAACGAGAGATTACGATATTTTAGACCACTATACCCTAGGCTTTTGTGGTATGTAGTAAGCAAAATACATGTGTATACCTATGAATTTATTACAGCATCGTATACTTGACACAAATATCCTGGTCCTCAATATCTAATACAGCCTTAAAATGTAACAGAGCAACCAGCATGCTTCATTGTTTGCTCACCATAAAAAGATCGCTAAGATTGCTCGACTTGCTTTCAATATTAGTGTATACTATCTGCACTCATAGCATTCATGTTTTTTTCATTGCTAAATATGATGGACTTCCAGCCCTCTATGGTATGCGATGGTTTGTCGTGATACCACTTTCATCGCTTTTTCTGGCTTATACAGCTAATGAAAATCTTCGATTCCTTAGTTCCAGACTCAAAATCTAGCTTCCTACAGTGCCTTTTGACTGACAGTTTGCTAATACTGTATCCTAAGGACCTCAAAAAGAGCTGAGCATCAGAAGCTGTGCGTAAAGGTCCTTGTCGAAACTTTAGGCGGATGATTGCATTAGTTATTTTGCTGACTACGACCGGTCGACTACCACGGTCACAAGCCTTGATGTTCTTTTCTTCCTTTCTTATCCTGTTGATTGTCCATTTGGAGATTCTTGCTACCCTAAAAAGATCCGCTGCCGTACGAACTAAGTGTATTCGAAATCTCAGAGCTTCGCTTTTACAGTTGCTTATTTTCTTAAGCATATAAGGCAGGTACTTTGTTATAGTGAATAGGGTAAAAACAAAAGGGGGAATTCAATGGGAAATACAAAATAAGCATGAGTTTATGCATTTTTCAAGAGCTACTAAAGCTCACTAATATACTGTGAAATCTGAAAGCAAACGGGAGAGATATGAGGAAAATTGAAGGAAGGCTAGACAAGTACTATATTTTTGGCGAAAATTGAAATATTCAAAAAATCACTAAAAATGACCTTATGCCTGCGGGATGTCCGACACAGTTCCCGTTTACATATCATAATGTATCTTTTAGACTGCCTTTCAGATGGTATATGCCACAAAAGTCACAGACATATGGCGGAGATGCAATACTTATTTTCATTTTTGTGCACCAGTTTTGTCCGCTACTGTATATGGTTAATATTGTAAATGAGTCTTAGAGAATATGTAATATATAATATTATGTATTCAGTACTTGTTATTTCTTATATAAGATTTGAGTAATCTCATACGAATAATAAGTATTTAATGGGGTAAATACGACATAGCCCCCGACCAGTATGAGATTACCTTAATGAAAATCTCGTGACTATTTTGGTTTGTTTTTTTTTTTTTTTTTTTTTTTTTTTTTTTTTTTGTAAATGAAAAGTAATTTACTTATGAATAGATTTAAGTCGTTTACTGGAACGAGTGGCTGTGGAAGGAGTATCACAAGCGTTGTTAGTTGGAGGCTTATTACGACGAGTTCTTTTAACAGGCCGTGCTGAAGAGCCAACATTAGATTTAATTGTGGATTTTTTATCAACCAAATTAGAATTATTTTCATCATCAGAAGAGAAATGTTTCATAGCAGTACTTATAGTACCAGATGGAGTGGATTTTAGTAGTTCAGATGAAGATGGAGAATTGGTAATTGGAGCATTTTTTGGAGGAATATATTTTTTACCAAGATTTTTCCAATAATTGCGTAGTGTGTTAGGGTCATTAAACTTATCTGCAGATAGCCATTCATCCCACTCACTGCTATAGTTTTTCCAACGTACAAGGTACTCACGGTTTTTTGGAGGGCCACGATGGTTTATAACTGCTTCGATTTCGAAATTTATGATTTCATTACCTTCATCATCCAGTTCGATAACTTCTTCATTAGAGATTAATTTCAGCTCAACGGAAGTGTAGGCACGAGGCATAAGGACACCAGTTTCGTCACGTAAGATATAGGCATTTCCTTTATTTTTACGTACGACAGTATATGGTCCTTCATAAGCAGGAGCGAGTTGACCAGATTTATTTGGAATACGAACCATGACATGAGAGCCAGGTGCATAATCAACAAGCCTATGAGAATCATTGAACTTTGCTTGTTCAAGTTCGATTTGTGCTTTGGTTTTATTAACGATAGCTGGGAATACAATATCAGTCATATAATCAATGCGTTTCATGAGCTCTTCATGAGACATTGGTGGTTTATCTTTAACTTCTTTGAGCTTATCTTTGTCAGATCGAAAACCATAAGGTTCGTTCATTTTACGTGCGAACATAAGAGAGAAAGGTGTTGAATTTAACCGTTTGGATATACGATTATTCATAGCAAGTTGAATAGATGGAAGATATAAATCCCAATCATTGCCAACACCATGTGTGGCTTTAGCCAGTAATTTTTTGACTGATTGTACAGTACGTTCACTAATTCCATTAGCAGATGGGTGTAGAGGAGTGATGAATCGATGATCATAGCCCATAGCATCAGCTAAATCTTTGGAGAGCGAGTTCTTAAACTCTGTTCCATTATCGCTTTGGAGTTTTGTAGGAAAACCCATAGTTGAGAACACGTCAATAAGAGAACGTAAAATTGTATCTGATCTTTTATCAGGTAGAGCACGAAGTATACAAAAGCGTGTGCAAACATCGATAATAACCATAAAATAATTATTATTGTAAACGGAAGTAGTATGCATAGGACCACCAAGATCAATAGCATAATGATCACCAGGATAGTAGCTATAAATGCTACGTAGAGGATGAAAGCCTCTTTTTTCTATATTATGCTTCATACAATCTTTGCATTGCTTAATGAATTTAATGCAATCACCTATCAAGTTAGGCCAGTGGATACCGTCATCATGGAGACGTTTGACCATTTGTTCAGCACCATAGTGGCCAATTTTATTATGGGCATCTATAAGTAACTGTTGGTGTTCAGCCAAAGGAGGTGTAAGATAATCCGAATATAATGGCTGTGCAGATTGTACATAAAACAAGTATTGATCATTAATGTTATAATCAATATCTCTTATATCAGTATTTTCTTTAACTTGTGTGATGTCCTTTTGTGCATCAGAAGTTGTAGTTTCTTGAATTACTGAAATAATGTTTATAGCAGCATTGTATTTAGAATAAGCTCGATGTTTTTTCTTTGTATTAATTGTCTCAGAAATAGCATGATTCTGTCTATATGAGGATAATCTTTTGCCTTTTTTAATATCACTTTCATGCTCAACCGTATCCTTTGGCGGATATAATCTGGATAGTTTGTCAGGTAAGACATTTTCCAAGCCGGGAACATGAATGACACTAAAGTTATAGTCAAGAATGACGTCAAGCCATTTAATAAGCATACCATTGGCATTCTTTTGGGAATGAATATAGCATAAAGCTTTATGGTCAGTGTATAAAGTAAATCGTGTGCCCCATATGAATTTATGAAATTGGGTTAAGGCATAAACTACACCAAGCAATTCACGCATTGTAACACTATAACGTTTTTCGCTTCTTGACAGGGAACGGGACATGAAACCAATGTATCTTTTGATTTTAGATATTTCGCCATTAGGTTTAGTCACTTCGAACTCTTGATATAAGCAACAACCAGTACTGTAATCTGATGAATCAGTAGCAATACAAAATGGTTTTGACAGATCAGGATGGGATAACATCAATTCTGAAGACAAAATGTGCTTGATACTATCAAAGTGCATTTGATGCTCTTTTGTCCATTCGAAAGGACCTTTAACTTTTTCATCATGACAACGCAAAGCATCTAAGGGAGCCATGAGAAGTGCAGCGTTAGGAGTATGTTGTCTAAAATAGTTGACAAATCCAAGAAAACTTTGCACTTGCTTTTGAGTAGTAGGACGAGGCCAATCGAATATATTTGTTAATTTTCGGGCATCAATCTGCTTTCCTGAGGCAGAAATAGAATATCCCAATAAATAAACGGCTGATTTTGCCAAATAGGTCTTTTCAAAATTAATTTTTAAATTAGCATCAGTTAATATTTGCAGCACTTTTTTAACATGAAGAAAATGTGCATGTATAGATGAACTGAATATACAGATATCATCCACAAAACATTTTACATAAGGAAGATCTTTAAATAATGTTAACATTATACGAGAGAATAGCTGACTTATTGTAGATATTCCAAAAGGAGCACCTCTATACATATATTGTAAATTATTGGGCGCAGTAAAAGTAGTTTTAATTTGATCATCCTTATTTACAGGAAACTGATTAAATGCAGATTTTAGATCTAACGTGCTAAAAATGACTGCACCAGACATAGAATTGAATATATCGTTAATTAATGGAAGTTGATGATTATCAACTGGTAAGACCTTATTTAACATTCTAGGATCCAACACTAATCGAATTTTATCAGTCTTAGTGCCGTCTAGATTTTTTTTATGAGTTACTGTCATAGGCAGATTCCATCCAGATGGAGTTGCTGGAATGATAATACCTTCATCTAACCAACTATTTATTATATCCATTACTTTAGGCTGTAAAGTATATGCTATTGGATATTGTTTTATATTGGCAACATAGTCTTTTGGCGTTGGGAGATGTAAAACAGCCTCTTTAATATTACATAAAGAATTCTTATTTAATTTTTTGTTTGCTTCGATGTATGGTTTAATAGCCATATCAAAAACTTTTTGTTCTTTTTCTGTACCGGCTCGTGAAATATTTGGTTCATAAGCTTTATCTAGAATAGAGTCGTCTAATTCTTTTTCAGTACTTTTATGTTTGACTGCTACATTCATTAAATGAATGGAAAGTTTAGGAAGCAAATCTGTTCCAATAAGAATTTTACAGTTGTAAGAGGAAGCATGATCGTCAATGATATCAAACTTATGTTTAATAATGTAGTCAATGTTGTCGTATTCGACATTCACATAGTCAACAGATCTCATTCTGGGAATTTGGTCGCCATTTGCTAAAACTAGGTTACCAGGAACTGAATGAAATTTAATATTATTGTCTATTGCGAATTTTTTATTCATGACAGAAACACGTGCACCAGTATCTATGATACCATAAGTGTTCACATTATTAAGCGTGATTGGAGTAACAGGCGAATAAGCCACATTATCCGATTCGAATAGACTATCATCTTCTCCAACTTTGTTATTACGAATGGCAAAGACATTTTTGTTATACTCTTCATCAAAACTAGCATTTATATTTTTATTTGAACAGATTATATTTCTGTCATAATGTTTATATAAAAATTCAAATTCGTCATCGAATGATTCATTTAATTCATAAGATTGCGAGGTAGATTCATTATTACTAGGAGATAAAGATAAATCAGTAACTCTGTTTTTAGGAGATTTATTTGTTTGACTAATGCTAGTGATCGAGTTGGATAACTCTAAATTGCTAACAGTTTTGTCATTTCCTTTAGAAGAATTACTTACAATTTGTTTGCCATGTTTTCTTTTGACATATTCAAGTCTTACAGAACAAGATGAGTAATGACCAGGAGAGTACTTGGCAGTCTTACAAAATGTGCATACACCTTGCTTCTTTAAATCTGCAATTTCTTGCTGAAATTCAACAGACGATTTGGAAACTTTTTGGTTTTTATGTTCACTTTGATGTACCATTTTTCTTTTTTTAGTATTGGCGTTATCATCATGTTCACCAAGTTTTTTGGTATTTTCTTCCTTTTTCTTATCCTTAAGGATGTTCAACAAAGCAGATTCCAAGTTAGCCATTTCTTTAATGAGAATTGACTCAAGAACATTCCATTCCTTAGGCAGAGGAATAGGCAAGTTGCGAGTTGAATAAACACTCTCTCCAGTGGTATTGGAGCTAGCAGAGACAAGAGAGGGAAGATTTCTTGTAATAGTAGCTTGGACCATTTCTTGAAACTTGACAGTGTGAAGCTTCGAAACGAAATGTCCAATCAAGAAAGTGTTATCATGCATATTGACCTTTGCACCAAGAGAGAAAAGACGATATCGATCCATTGCTTGGGTCAAAGTTTCACAACGTTCTTGCCTGAAATTGATAAGGTTTTTAAACCACATTTCTGGTGTAGTTTGTGAAGCAAGATCGAAGCGTTGTTTCAAGACTTCTTTTGCCTGATCCCAATTCAAAGCGGTTTTCTTGTCCATACAACGTCTTTTGATGAATCGTTCGAACCAATCATGGTCGGTATCACTGTCAGACTTTTCAAACGAAACTTCCAGGTAGTGCAACCAATGATCCTCTATAGATACATCATAATCCAAGAACTTTCTTTGGAAATCTCTAATAAACATATCCAAAGATGGTTCATTACTTGGATTGACGTTTTTATCACCTTCCCGAAGAGTGAGCTGATACAGAGCACTAGCAGTAGGGTTGACATTGAACCTTGGGATTTCACGGCTTGGGATTAGTCTATCCTTGGGTGATGAATTTTTAGATCCACTGCCCTTCAACTCATGATTACGTAATTCAAACTGGGAAGCGATAAGAGCGTTAACATCATTTAAAGCTGATACAGCATAACTCAATTGCTTCTCGTTTTCTTCAAGTAAAGTTAGCTTATTTTCTAAAATAAAACTCGCTTTATTATTGTTTAATTTTTCAATTAAATCAAAGAACATGGTTTTTTGAACCATCAACCTCTCCAAATAATTAGGAGGGTCTGAAGAAGGAACAGCAGGGGAAGAGTTAGTAGCTTCATCCATCTCAACATCAGTTTCGATGGATGGATCATCACGAGGATGGATGGATGAGTTTGATGCTCTACTTTCGAGAGTTTCAAGATCCATTCTATCCAAGGACTTAGCTACTTCGTCAGCTGAATCCTTTTCAACGTTTTTAGAAGGGGATTGAGTAATAGAAGAATTCATTCAAAAAAATGAGATATTTGCAGATAAAAATTTGAGAATTAAAAGGAGATAGTACTTGAAAACTAGTGAATGAGTCTCTATGTAACCTCTTTATTAGATTTCAAGACGAGAGAGAGAACCCATTTAATCAAACTACGCCTTTATATAGGAAATAAAATTATTCAGGGACCGAAGTGAGCTCAAGGTCAATTTTAGTATTGAACTTGAATAATATAGATATTGTATATGGTTAATATTGTAAATGAGTCTTAGAGAATATGTAATATATAATATTATGTATTCAGTACTTGTTATTTCTTATATAAGATTTGAGTAATCTCATACGAATAATAAGTATTTAATGGGGTAAATACGACATGTTAAACTATACCAATCATGTAAATAACTCATCGTCTAATATCGATTAATAATCAATAGTCATATACTGTAAATACTAATATTTAGCCGTGGTTAGAAAAGTATAAATACCCTCATATTTTTAACTTGAATAAAGGACAATCTACTTTGAGTCTCACTTATTTTTACATTTGTTGATTGACTTAGTACTTTTTACATTATAAAACCTCAAATATTACAGGTGTCAACATTGACAAGAACTGGCTAAGATATCTCCAGTTGTCCATTGAAAATGGCCAGGATGATAGGAGCATCAATTGGTTCCAACATAAGCTGACTGCCGCTGATTTCAAAAACAGCAATTGGGAAGGTGCCAAGACCGCTCTCATAGGCAAGTTTGGTGAATCCTTCACCTACTTGCAGTATCGTCAAAAGCTGATGAGAATCAAGCAGCCCAACGGCGAGTACTTGAACATGTATGTGGACAGATACATAGATCTTTTGACCAAAGCCAAGTTTGCGGACAGTCCGCTGGCAGTGATGCATTTCCTGGGCACATTGCTTCCACCTGTCAAGGACTGTTTGGAAAGAAGACTGGCTGAAATACGTGCCAAGAAAAATGCTGATTTCATCTTGGAAGATGATACGTTGTCGAAAATCCAGACAATCATAGAAAACAACAAGATGCATTTCATAGAAGAATGGAAGAAGATCTTCCCTGGTTTGAAAAATCAGGAACGATCTCAGTTCAAGCCTGCCGACAAGAAGGCACCAAGGCAAATAGAAACGAAAAGAAAGTTTCATGGCGACGAGCAGAGGTACTTTCCCGAAAACAAGAATAGGGAAAGAAATTTCCATAAAAGGCCGGCACACAGCGCGCCTAAATGTCGCTATTGTGGGGAGAAATATACCCCAGGTCACCTTGACAAATGTCGAGAAATGGAAAAACGTCGTGACCATTACTTGAATAAAGATACGGGTTTTAGAGCACGCAAAGATGCACCCAAAAACTACACTGGTAATTTTTCCCAAAGGCGTAGATCATTTGAAGAGAAAATTCATAATGCGAATGATTCACGTATAACGGTTCATAATATTAAGAAGGTTGAGAAACAGACCACTACTGAACCAGAGATCATGCAAACACATCCTGCGGATGAGGTTATGAATGACCTCTTAAATGATGATGAAATCATCAGTCCGTTTCAAAAAGCGTTGAAACAAATTCGGGAGAAAAAGAAGCACAAGCAAGGTGTTTTGCCAAATAAAGAATATGAAGCGAAAACTACAAAAAGACAATAGTTGTGAAACTAAAGATTATATACAGTGGGTCAAAATACCTCACAAACGTATGATGATTTTTACTTATTTTTGATGTAATTCCATGAGAAATTGGCTCAATCATTTCAAATTTGAAATATAAAGTCATCCATATGTACACTACTGTGTACCAAAACTTTAAACTCAGATCTTTAGCTGAGATCTATTAGGAGACAGATACTTAAGCTCGGTCTATTTGTGAGGTATTTTGACTTTACTAATATCTAGTTGATCCGCCCTTTTCAGCAATGACATCTTGCATTCTTTCTGGCATACTGTCAATATACTTTAAGCACTGATCCTTTGTAAAGGAATTCCACTCTTTTTCCACTCTTTGCCACAGTTCATGCATGCTTTTTGCTCTATTTTCGTACATACTTACAGTGACTCCCAAAACTGTCCCAATGTTTTGTAATTTTGTCTTTTACCGTCAATGGTGCGATTACTGATTGCGTAAAGTATGCCTTGTTGTACCTCATTTGAAAGCTGTGGCGGTGTAGATGTACGTAGTACAGACTGTTTCTCAAGTTATGTAGCACAGACGGAGATAATAAATGTAAAGAATGACCGGTGCATTGGGACAGTTTTGGGAGCATATTGAAAAAATCACAATTTATTTATTTATTTATTATTCATAGTTTGACCAACGTCCTTTGTTCTAAATATACTTACGTATACGTTGTGGCATACTTCCTGTAACTTTTTATCACTCTTCCGGCATTATAAGCTCGTATAAAACTTGATTATACGTTCATAAAGCTCATTCATGCATTTTAGTACAGTTTCATAGTCATTAAGCCTCCTTTTCACCAATGATCACATGTTTTCCGTAGTCTTTAAGCCAGAAGATTGTTCAGGCCATTGTAAAACATTATAAAATCGTTTTTGAAGGTACTACTTTACTATTTTCGGAGTATGCTTAGGGTCGTTGTCATGCTGGCAAATCACCTGATGACGTTCGAAGCCTACTTTATCGACACCATATTCTATCGTACACTCCAACTTACCTTCCAAGGTCTCTTTGTACATTGCGTTGTCCATATTACCATTGGTTTTGCACATCTAACCGACTCCAGCATAGGTAATGACATTCCACAGCATGATATTGCATCCATCGTGTTTAACAGCAATCTTCACGTGATGGCGTTTGAGGCTTTCCCCTGATCGAATCCAAGCCTAGGTGTGTCCATCCAAATTAAATCTATTTATTTTTGTCTCGTCTGGCTAAATAACGCGTTCCTAGTCATCTACTGTCGAGTTACTGTGAGCAATACACCAAGAAAGTTTGTTGCGGATATTCTTTGCACTGAGTAATGGCTTCTTTGGCTTCTCAGTCGCGCCTAAGACTATCTTTCGAAGGACTTTATGAACTCTTTCAATACCTACGTTCTTTCCAATATGGTTTTCAAGGCATTTGGTAACCTTCACAGCACTTGGGACACAATTTTTGATGAGCTGGTGTACATAGTAATGTTCATCAGCTGCAGACAATACCTTGGATCGACCCCCGTTCGGCCTCATAACACTAGAGCAATGGGTTCTTTGGAGTCTTCTAATCGTACTCTTACCTAAACCCGTCAATTCTTCCATCTCCCGAACCGACTTACCTTGTTTAAGGAAAGTAATAGCTTGAAATACCATATCTTCTGGGACTTGTTTCACGTTGAGATTTAATGAGCGAGTTATAGCCGAGTAGGAGTTTAAAATTTCCGCAGATGTTAATTAGGACATCGGATACGTTTGCGGTGCTAATACATTCAGTTTGGTGATTGTATGCAAGTTGTTGATGGATATTTTGTAGATATTCTGATTTTTTCAATATGCTCCCAAAACTGTCCCAATGCACCGGTCATTCTTTACATTTATTATCTCCGTCTGTGCTACATAACTTGAGAAACAGTCTGTACTACGTACATCTACACCGCCACAGCTTTCAAATGAGGTACAACAAGGCATACTTTACGCAATCAGTAATCGCACAATTGACGGTAAAAGACAAAATTACAAAACATTGGGACAGTTTTGGGAGTCACTGTAGCTTCAGCTTAAGATGGTGCCATATATGCTCGATTGGATTCAAATCAGGACTTTGGGATGGCCAGTCATCAATATAACACATACTGTTATCTTCCATATACTGTTTTGTAGACTTTGATCGGTGTTTTGGGTCGTTGTCATGTTGAAAAATGGATGATTTCCAATCTAGGCCATAGTACCCGAGCGTGTCTTTAAGGCTTGTACCAAGGATTTCTTGGTATACCTCTGAATTCATGATGCCATCATATACCTGACATGCATACCCAGGTCCCTCACTGGTTATACAGCCCCACAATATGATACCACCACCACCATGCTTCACTGTAACTTCAATGTGATGAGGCCGAAGACGGTCTCCTTTACGCTTCCAGTAGTATATACAGCCTGTTGTATAATGGTAATAGTAATTCAAAAAAAGGTAGAAACAAAAATAAAGAAACAGTTTGGATACTTTTTGAGACTGATCTTTATTTCAGTTTAAGTTAAAGTAAAAATTATTCTAATTGAAGGCAGGTATTTATATCTTATTGAGTGAGTGACTTGATATCTTCTATTGTTATCGTTCTTCTAATATTCAGGTACTTTAGCAAGTGTTATCTCTAATTATGATTATGAAAACTTTTCATTTGTTCTTTTGTATGTCTGTCATAGATTATCTTTTATTCTGGGAATTCCTCACTGATTTGAATAACGTTATTTTACGCGTTATTTCAATTATGTGAAAGATTAGCAATATTCCTGACATTGGATTGGATTTGGTTATTTTAGTTGATGCTTCTTCTTATCAAAGAACTCTCATGAATACAATACACATTCTAAAAGAATATGCTTAATTGGAATTGATTGTATGATCTTACTTAAATAAACTTGTATTTTATTTTATTTTAATTATGATCTTGTATTAAGACTTATATTTATTACTGTCAACTACAATCAGTTACTGTTCTACAACACAGCCATCCGAGCCCCAAATATTAATTTTGGTTTCATCCGAGAAGATGACACGTCGCCAGTCGTGAATGGTCCAATACTGATGCTTTTTAGCCCAAGCTAATCGAGCTTTCTTGTGCTGTGCAGTGAGTAAAGGCTTCTTCTTTTTTATCTCGGCAAAAATCTCAACAGAATGCAAAACGTTAATAGCGGATTGGTACGACATAGAATAGCCCAACTCTTCCAACTTCAGGTGGACCTCCTTGGCAGTCCTTAATGAGCCGTTTAGAGCCTCTCGCTTGATTAGACGACGAGCGATGTCGCTTACAAGATGCTGTTTGCCATCTTTCTTGCGAATCCGGTTAGGCATCCACTTATTTGCATGGTTGATAACAGTGTTTTGATGCACTCCAAACCTTTTTGCAACAACATCAGTCAATAAATCATGCTCTATTGCTGATTTGATGTCCATTTGAGTTTCGTATGCTAAGGATTTGGGCATTTTTGCAGATGGATAGATGATGCAGTAGATGGAAATTTACTTACGGATTAGCAAAAGAAAGAATAATCAATTCTTTTCCAAAATTTAAATTCTATGTTCCGGGATGACTGCGCTATCCGGAAAATGTCTAAAACTTGCCGGAACATTGTTTGGAATGACCTATGGCGGAGAAAAGAAATAATTGATGGAAGTCAAAATACCTCACAAATAGACCGCCTCCAGTGTCGTATTTACCCCATTAAATACTTATTATTCGTATGAGATTACTCAAATCTTATATAAGAAATAACAAGTACTGAATACATAATATTATATATTACATATTCTCTAAGACTCATTTACAATATTAACCATATACAATATCTATATTATTCAAGTTCAATACTAAAATTGACCTTGAGCTCACTTCGGTCCCTGAATAATTTTATTTCCTATATAAAGGCGTAGTTTGATTAAATGGGTTCTCTCTCTCGTCTTGAAATCTAATAAAGAGGTTACATAGAGACTCATTCACTAGTTTTCAAGTACTATCTCCTTGTTGTAAACATAGTTATTTTCTATAAGATATCAGTTGTATTAAAATAATAACGATACACAAAAATTAAACTATGATTGAACAATTCCACACTTTTCCAAATTTAGAACAATAAGATCAGTATTTGTCATCCTAGCGAGTCTAATCAATTGTCAACCCCAAAAGTAATTAGATCAAAGTTAATTGACTGGTTATTATTTCTATTGTTCAACTTCAGATGCATATATTAGAACATCGACAAGCTTTAGCTTAATCATTGGTTCTTCAGCACGACATCGTTGCCGAGTCTATATCTTTTATATCTACGCTCACAAAGAATATAAATAGATGCCAACTTTTTATCCATTAAACGGGGCTCTTTTGCAATATAAAGAAATCTGCAATAAAGAAGGATTTTAATTTTATATTGCTGCTATTGTTTTTTTGTTTAATTTTTTTATTTAATCTTACGATTAAAACACTCCTTTTAATTCTCAAATTTTTATCTGCAAATATCTCATCCAGTTCATCGTTACTTATTCGCTCAGTTTTCAATTTCTGTCGTCGGAATTTTATAAACACATACACAACGCATTGGATAACATCTGTGCAAAATTTGAGAAAGATACAAAAGTTATTGAGTAATCCAGAAGACTATAACATCAAAAAGTGCTGAGGTTTGTGAGGTATTTTGACCCACTGTAATTATTAATCCTGATCCAGGAACTTATTGGAATATTCTGGAGTGGATCGGGATTTTATTTGAAGTGGTATAATACAATGTCCGACATTCCCAATTTAGAGGACCATTGTTGGCAGTAATTTACATTATTACTTTATTATATGTGTAAATACCACAACACCATAATGTTTCACGATGGCGGCTAAATGAAAGATTTACCATCCATCTTTTTGGAAGCCTGTAGCGGAGCTAAAATTAAGCGTACAGACGTACTCTATACATCATTCGAAAGCTTCGGTTGTCTATTTTTAGACACTGTAGCATTCGTCTTTAAAAAAAGGCAATGTGCTGAAAATAATGAGGAAAGAAAATAGGCGCTATAGGCCGTCCATTGGTATCTTTATGGCTAAAATGAAAGGTTTATTTGTTTATTTTAAGCAGTTCGGAGTTTCTTCACTGCTGTACTAGGAGCAGAAGTATCATTTTCGTCGGATTCGCTATTGGAATCTTCGTATGAGATAAAAATAAAGGGTTCCTCATCGCCCTGATCACCAGTGGTGAGATATTTGCAGATAAAAATTTGAGAATTTTAAAAGGAAAGATGGTACTTGAAAACCTATAGTGAATATTTTCTTTCCTCATTATTTTCAGCACATTGCCTTTTTTTAAAGACGAATGCTACAGTGTCTAAAAATAGACAACCGAAGCTTTCGAATGATGTATAGAGTATGTCTGTACGCTTAATTTTAGCTGCGCTACAGGCTTCCAAAAAGATGAACGGTAAATCTTTCATTTAGCCCTCTCTCCTATAGCACCACTGACTGAGTCAGCTGGAGAAGGCGAACGAGAACGGGAACCAGTGACCATTTCCACGTAGGAAGGTGACCCGGGACGGTCAGAAAAGTTGTCCAGGCCAGGGGTCACAGGAGAAGCAGGACAAGAGGAGGCAACCTCAGAAACAACAGAGGACAAAGAGGAAACAGAAGAGATGGAAGCACGAGATGTGCGAGTGGAGCGGTTGTTGCGGGTGATGACGGCCATGTTATAAAGGTAGTAGCAGTTGGAGTGGCTTATTGAAAAAATATGATATTTGGTACTTATGATGTAAAAACAGTAGGAAGTCAATAGCTGAAGTGCTTTTAAGTATTTAAAATATGAAAAAGAAGAATTAACGAGACCGAACAATAGTTCTAAAGTCGAATACTTTTATTAAAGAAAGATTCCAAGGCTATTTATATTAGTTGAGCAAGACCTGAGATTAAATGACAAGAGATAGTTACGACCGATATGATTTGACATGTATAAGAAAAATTTTATAAACTGATGTAAATAATCAACTGTTGAGATGAAAGTGAAACTTGGCTGTTCAGGGCAGTTGGTAATTATCAGGATCTATTCTTATTCAAACTCATTTGTAAAGATTTAGCTTAGAATGATAAGACTGTTATCTTATTGACATGTCAAAACATGACAATAGCTAACAACTACTATTTATGAAGTAAAAAAAGGAGAGGAACTAATAATTTAGAATGAACCCTGGATTATATCGTCTGACTATTAATTGTATAGTCTGACGTAGGCTGGACTGAGATCAATAATAAAATAATAAATGAAGATATCATTAATGACCAAACACGACAGTTCCAATGTTGGTTTTTGTATTTAACCTTAATTTTTTCCCGATTGTGTAACAATACAAGCAAAATTTTTTTTCAGTAATATTAGCTGTAAATGCGCTACAAAATGCATGTTCTTGTGAGCCGTGTTTAGGATAGGGGGGTTTTAGGTAAAAGTAGTATAACAACAAAGATATGTTATATAATGGTTTAAATAATAAAGGAAAAGGTAAAAACAAAGATCAAGAAACAGTTTGGGTACTTTTTGAGACTGATCTTTATTTCAGTTTAAGTTAAAGTAAAAATTATTCTAATTGAAGGCAGGTATTTATATCTTATTGAGTGAGTGACTTGATATCTTCTATTGTTATCGTTCTTCTAATATTCAGGTACTTTAGCAAGTGTTATCTATAATTATGACTATGAAAACTTTTCATTTGTTCTTTTGTGATTTATCCAAGAGAATAAAAAGGAACAAGAGAGGACGAGACTCGATAAAGAGATTGTTTTATTTAATAAGAAAATTGTACTCTATTTATACTTTTCATACACGGATAATATTTCATGTCATGGATTAATAATTAATGAGTATGATATAGCTGATGACAAATAGATAAGGGTTACGTGTCCTTCTATTGTTATATTTGTCATAGAATATTCGTATATGATTGACTGCGGCTGACTGTGATTTAGTTCCTGGATTTAATATAGTTTAACCGTGCAATTACGCAGCATCTTATCATGTAGCTTATTAATACTGTTTTCATATCGAGTTATGAATGATGGATACATCATTTTGTATGTCTGTCATAGATTATCTTTTATTCTGGGAATTCCTCACTGATTTGAATAACGTTATTTTACGCGTTATTTCAATTATGTGAAAGATTAGCAATATTCCTAACATTGGATTGGATTTGGTTATTTTAGTTGATACTTCTTCTTATCAAAGAACTCTCATGAATACAATACATATTCTAAAAGAACATGTTTAATTGGAATTGATTGTATGATCTTATTTAAATAAACTTATATTTTATCTTATTTTATTATGATCTTGTATTAAGACTTATATTTATTACTGTCAACTACAATCAGTTACTGTTCTACAACACAGCCATCCGAGCCCCAAATATTAATTTTGGTTTCATCCGAGAAGATGACACGTCGCCAGTCGTGAATGGTCCAATACTGATGCTTTTTAGCCCAAGCTAATCGAGCTTTCTTGTGCTGTGCAGTGAGTAAAGGCTTCTTCTTTTTTATCTCGGCAAAAATCTCAACAGAATGCAAAACGTTAATAGCGGATTGGTACGACATAGAATAGCCCAACTCTTCCAACTTCAGGTGGACCTCCTTGGCAGTCCTTAATGAGCCGTTTAGAGCCTCTCGCTTGATTAGACGACGAGCGATGTCGCTTACAAGATGCTGTTTGCCATCTTTCTTGCGAATCCGGTTAGGCATCCACTTATTTGCATGGTTGATAACAGTGTTTTGATGCACTCCAAACCTTTTTGCAACAACATCAGTCAATAAATCATGCTCTATTGCTGATTTGATGTCCATTTGAGTTTCGTATGCTAAGGATTTGGGCATTTTTGCAGATGGATAGATGATGCAGTAGATGGAAATTTACTTACGGATTAGCAAAAGAAAGAATAATCAATTCTTTTCCAAAATTTAAATTCTATGTTCCGGGATGACTGCGCTATCCGGAAAATGTCTAAAACTTGCCGGAACATTGTTTGGAATGACCTATGGCGGAGAAAAGAAATAATGA